>NC_042623.1:61243668-61247059 GCF_901001135.1 Rhinatrema bivittatum
GCACCAGAATCTGCACTGGGAGACTTCCAACTGGCCATCAGAGACTTTTAAGCCAGAGAAATTCCTGGTTCAAACAGATACTTGGGTGAGATACAATCATACTAGGATTTTAATTCTTTTGTTTTTTCTATTCTTGTTTCATATAAAACATAGAGCAGGATTCACTTGCTTTTACTAAGGAGAGACTTGAAATTTGCTAAACAAAGCTTGACATATAATTCTTATTGTATCTCAATAAGTTGTGACTTATAATAAGTGTTCTGGGTTTGAGAATGCTGATTCCGAGGGAAAAGTCCTTACATTTTTGGTGTGGGAAGTGGGATCAAGGTTTATTTAAGCCTTTTGTGACTCCTCATTCTCCTGTCTGTATTTTTTTTATAGCCACTACAGGGGATGCAGATTGGGAAATTGGGATCAAGGGTTGCTTAAATCTTACATGACTCCCCATTGTCCTGTCTATATTTTGTTTTACCCACCTGGTGGGATATAGATTGGGAAACAGGAAATAGTTGATCAAGGTTTGTTTAAGCTTTGTTGACTCCCCATTGTACTGTTTGTATTTGTTGTGTCCGATAGAAGGGATAATGGCTGAAAAGTAGGGATCAGGGTTTGTTTAAGCCTTGCAAGAATCTATATCATTTTGTGTCCACTAGAGGGAATATGGATTGGGAAATAAGAATCAAGGTTTGTGAATCCCCATTGTCTCAATACTATTTTTGCACTCACTGGAAAACATGGGGTAGTTTATTGGGAATAGGGATCAAGGTTTATTTAAACTTCACGTGAATCCCCATTGCCCACCATCATTCTCATTTGTTAGAGATAAAGAAGTTGGAAGAAGTATTTTTTTCTTTTATTTTCAGGAGGATTTTTCAAGTTTTGTTTTACAGATCTGTAATTTTAATTTCAAAGTATTTTTTAAAAATTATTTTAAAGTCATTTTGGCTTTTGGGGATATATGTTAAGTCATATATAATTTGTGACTGTAGTTATATTCAGTTTGTGACTGTGAATGTGTGCGGCTAAAATCAGTTTATGTTTGTGAATGTGTGCAGTTATATTCAGTTTGTGACTGTGAGTGTGTGCGCGGCCATAATCAGTTTCTGACTGTGAATGTGTGCAGATATATTCAGTTCGTGACTGTGAATGTGTGCAGTTATATTCAGTTTGTGACTGTAAGTGTGTGCGGCCATAATCAGTTTCTGACTGTGAATGTGTGCGGCTATAATCAGTTTCTGACTGTGAATGTGGCAGTTATATTCAGTTCGTGTCTGTGAATGTGTGCAGTTTCTCGAGAAACTTTTCCTGTCTCATGATTTCCATAGAACAAGCATTCTATGGATTATGAAATATTAAGAGGTGGTGAAACATGGAAAACAATAAACAAATAAAAGGGAGTCTAGTGCTTTTAGAGTGTTAAGAAAAAAGCAGGAAAAGTGCAGAAAGGGTGTGTGTCTGTGTATTAATACTCTGTGCAGTGTTTGTTAGGCAAGCAATTGCAGGTGATCAAATATGGATGTCTGTATCTCTTATACTTAATTTGTTTTCTTAGGTGAATTCCAAATTATTATCTCTTATTACCTTTGTCGAAGTTCTTGCTCAGCCGCCTACACCCGCCTCTCTTATTTAGATGACTGTTTTTACCACATTCAGAGTTATCTTAAGTATGACTATTACCAGGTCTGGATTTTCCAGTAGGCACACTAGGCCTGTGCTTACAGCAGCAAAGATCTGGGTAAGCCGGAGGGTCAGAGGACAGGAGTGAGGCTGGAAGTGGCAGAGCAAAGAAAAACTGCCCTATTCCCTATTGCAGCCCCTCTTCTCCTGTCTTGTGCAAGGAACAGGAGGAGAGAGATGAGGTCGGAGCACAAAGCAGGGAGCAAAGAAAAGCCATTCTTCTCCCTAATTCAGCTTCGCTTCTCTTCTCATTCAGGGGAAGAGCTGAGCCTGGAGCAGGGCAAGAAAACTCCCAAACAAACAACCTGTGCTATAGACCTTTTGCTCTGTTGTCCCTTGTTTAGTGGTGGTGGTAATTGAGAGCTGGGGGGGGGGGGGGGGGGGGGGGGGTGGGGGGGGGGGGGGGAGCCAGACCATCAGCGTTGAGAGCCGGCGAAATGCTAAATCCATCATTTACTATTCCCTTTCCTGATGGATGACCACAAATTCCGGTGGATGGATGTGCACCACAGAACGATGCTTCTCCTCTCCTTCCCTATCTCCCAGAATGCCCCTCTTCTTGAATATATATGAATCGGAGGTATTGCTTACTGACCAGAAAGAGTGATTCCCTGAACATTCCCACTCTTCTCTGACCAGTATATGCCTAGACAACTTGTTGGTCCTTGTCCTATGTTCCCAGTTCAGACACTGGAATGCCCATTCCCTGTTTACTAAACTTCTATGTATGTAATAGCAGCTGATTCCAAAGTCACTCCTTTCAATGATTTGAGGTTTTTCTCAGAAACCGCACATAGGTAATGTTTAACTATCTAAGCAAAGATAAATAGAACATACCCGCTACTCAAATCAGAGACACTGCTGATTTATCCTAGTGGGAATCATTCTTTGGTTATTCTTCCACTCCTCAACATTTCTAACATTCATTAAATACTCTGTTGTTGTAATATTGATTATCCATGCTATTCTTGTGTTCCTGATGTTGGTTACTTTTGTTTTCATATACCTTTTGTTGGGTTAAGTTGTCTGCTTTATCCTGCAATTGCATGCATGCCAGTATCTCCTATGTTTTGTGATTTCCCTGTGTTCTCATTTCTGAGCCTATATTCAAAGCCAGGGTAATCAAAAGAGAGAAAATGTTAGGAGTAAGTTATATTGGTCATTTTTCCTAATTTTGTATAATGTCATGTAGGTAGAGATAGAATTCAAAAGCAAGTTAATTTTATTTTCTCTTCTTTCGTTCTTTACTGCTTTTCTGAAGCAAACCACAAAGGCTTCCTGTCTCTACTAGTACAGGAAAAAAAAAAAGAAATCTTACAACAAGCAAAATGTAGTGAGTGTGTGGGAGTAAAAGGCAGAATAGGGCGACAATTAGGTCAGACAGATTGATTGAACCATGGAAATGTCAAAAGTTGGAACGTCACTGCTTGGCCTGGTCAAAGTTACACCAAGGTACACCTCCATCCAATCAGCAAGAAGAACTCAGACAGCAAGAAATTGTAACCTGAAATGGCACCTGTGACATTTCAGAAGGAGATGATGAACTATAATGATAGCCTTGTGAGGGTTTGCCAGCATGTGCCTCTTGGAAAACTAATGACGTAATGAGCAAAATGATCCATGGGTCCTCTCTGGACCAACAGCCAATAGCACGTCTGATGTCACACACTATGTCAGATGACAAAGATTTATCACAAGCATCAACTGAACAGAC
>NC_042623.1:61247072-61388327 GCF_901001135.1 Rhinatrema bivittatum
GAACAGTTTGCAGCTTGTATTTGATTTGCACGAGCATCTGAACAGCAACCAAGAGGAAAGTTGCAACGCTTGTTGAGCAGAGGCCAGATGTGCCCAGGAAGAGAGAGAGAGGAAAGATCCTACGAACACCGGAAAACTGCTCTGAGAGATTTCCGACGGGCCATTGGAGACTTTCCAGCTGGAGAAATTCCTTCTTGTAACAGAAACTTGGTTGGGATAATCATGTTGGCATTTTAATTCTTTGGGGTTTTTCTTTTCTTGTTTCATGTAAACAAAGAAAGAGCTGGGTTCACATGCTTATGCTAAGGAGAGATATGCAGTATACTAAATAAAGCTTTGCATACAATTCTTATTGTGTCTCAATGAGTTGCAATTTATAATATAAGGAGTTGATTTTAAAAGTGTTGCTCGCACTAAAATGCCCACATATGCGAGTATATGAGCCTCGCACAAGCGACACTTAGTTTAAAAGCTGTAAATTAAGCGTGAACGTATATGTGTGCGTGAGTAAAAAAAAAAATAGTGGGGGACGGGCAGAGCTGGGGGACAGGGCATAAGTGTTCCAGGACATGGCCAACATTTATGTGCATAACTCCGTGTTTTAAAACCGGGGGCCGCAGTGTGTGGCGGCTTGTTAGCTCTGTAACTTTATTGCAGCTCCTGATGAGGAGAAAGTCTGCAGCTCTCGCATTTGTTGGGCTTACACGACAGGATGAGGGATCTGGTTCAACTGGGGGCATGCAGGGTGAAGAACCAGAGGGGTCTGGATGACCTTGATACTGACTGGGCAAACTGGTGGACTGTTTGGAAAAACTGGGAATGTCCCTCCCGCAAGCATGTTTTAAAATCTGCTTACATATGCGTGTTAAAGCCAGCAAAGTCCTATGGGAGATATGCGAAGTAGGTTTTCTCAAGTTACCTCTGAAAATTAGGAGCATACTTATGTGTGGTAGATATGTTTTAAATCGTACACATGCAATTAAGTTCTGGAAATTGTTGCCAGAGGATGTGGTTAAGGCAGTTAGTGTAGCTGGGTTTGGATAAGTTCCTGGAGGGGAAGTCCATAAACTTCTATTAATCAACAGGAAATAGCCACTCTTGTAGCTGGCATTAGTAGCATGGGATCTATTTAATGTTTGGGTTCTTGCCAGGTACTTGTGACTTAGATTGGCCACCACTAGAGACAGGATACCGGGCTTGATGGACCCTTGGTCTGATCCAGTATGGCATATCTTATGCTTTTATGTAAGTGTAGGCATGATTTAAAATTCAAGCATATCTCCACTCATGCGCTGATATGCGCATATATGGACACATTTGCACTAGTTTTAAAATTAGCCTGTAAATGTTCTGGATTTGGGAATATTAATCCCAAGGGTCCAATCCCAACACCACCTCCTCTGATGAGATTCAGACTGCAAGTGCACTAGGTTCAAAAGGAAGCTCCGAGCTACCAAGAATGGTCACTGGGAGAAGATGGGTTATTAGAAGGAGGAAAGTGAATCTTAATTGCAGAAGAAAAAAAAGCCCCAGTAGCCACAAATCAAGGCCCATGGTACTTCAGCCTTAGATCTCCTCTGTTATTAATGGCAGTGAATAAGGCTGGGGCAGGTTATGAATGTTAGAAAGTTCAGGTTCAAAGGAAGAAGAGCTTTGAAACAAAATGTATTCTAATCTTTTGTTCAGGATGTGAGACACACAGCTTACCTGGAATTCTTAACAGAAGTATCAGTCAGACAACTGAAGAGCCTGCAGAGCAATTCATACACAGGATTTATTTTATTTTACTTGAGATTAGTCTAAAAGCTGCATGCCTAAGGGTAAATTCAAACTACTGAAGTTTGTTCATAATCTTTCATTGAAAGACTGCTATGTTAATTGGTAACTTAATACCTTTTTCTGAATACTTTCCCTCCTTGGCTAGCTCCATTGATTTAACTGTGATGTTATATAGAATACAAATTGTCAAGTGAAATAATAAAGAAAAACAAAACAAAGATTGTAGCCATTGAAGGAAGAATTATTCCTGGTTAGGACAAGTGTTTAAACCAGATTATGGTGCTTGAGCTTCCTAGTTTGAACCCAATTATTTTTTGTTAAGTCACATAGTTCAGATTTAACAATACTGTAGTATTTGTGACAGGAACCTTGAGCCAAATTCAAGGACCTCACCAAAAACAGGGCAAGAAAAGTGCAACAACCTATGACAGGTTGCTTGCAGAGTTTTGAAACCATACATCTTTTGTCAACGGATTTAATTTCCTGCTATTTCATCTTCTCCTAATTCTTCATGTAACTACATACTAAAACTTCCTATGCTACATAAATTACCTTTATAACAATTGCTCAGAGTCCTTTATGATTCCATAGATCATGTATTGGCATCCCAAAATAAGGCAATATCACTATTAGTGATGCTGCCGTGCCATAAAGAGATCCTCCCATCCCCATTAAAGTACCAGCCACGCTATACTTGCAAAAGCTCTCTAGCCCTCAGACTCTCTCCTGAATGCAAACACAAGCAGTTTCAAAACTTGGGCGGCTGCTGTGCCAGTTTTGTGAGATTAACACAGCCAACCTGCTAGTTTGGAAATTGCATCGTGATACAATAACTCAGGAGGGAGTGGCATGCCAGCTGGCACAGCTTTCCGTGCCAGCATGTAGAATGTGTGATGGGCTTATCGATCCCTTCCAAGGTTGTTCCCTTCAATGTATTCTGTGGTTTGCAAAGCAAGGTCCCAGCCACCATAAAATAGGCCCATCACTCTTTTTAATAGTCCTCAAAAACTCAAAGTAATCAGACTACACGATTGTGAAGAACTGCTGAATATATGGCACACATATAAACATATACAATGTAGATTTGTTTTATTAAATTGTTGTCTTCAAACAGTTTACACACTTTCTTGAATATGGTTTTCTTATTGGGATTTTCATAGAGAATGTTTCAGGTTTCTTTTGCACAATCCCTATGCTCATTTTCATATTTTGAAAGCATTCATTACATGGTGATAATAGGATGGTGATGATGATATCACAAATTTTGTAATAGGTGCAGTACATAATCAACTATGAATGAATCCTTATTGACTTTGCTTTCTTCTGTATGAATGAGACCTATCCATGTTTTCAAGACAACATTTTCTCTTAAAACAAAAACAATGGAAAACAGCTGTGAATTGTTGGTTATTATTTTCTGTCTCTCACCCAACAGTTTTACAAGGAAGTTGTAACCTATGTATACGCTACAATATTTCAAAAGCACATCTTCATAATTTAGTGCTAGTTGGCACCCTTGTTAGTAGTAGCAATAGAGAGTCCCAAAACTGAACAGCAATGTAGCTTTAATTATTTCCACTCTTAACAGTTGGGTCTTTCTGAGTATGGCTCTGGCACATTGGCAGGGCCTGTGCACTACGTAGTCTGTGGTTAAATGAAGGAATTCAGTTTCCGGTGCTGGTACCTTTTAAGGCACTAAGTTCACTAGAAGAAAAGAAAATGGAAATAATAAAAATAGCCAGTGGCAATACTTACCCTAAATCAATTAAAAATACAGCTAAATCTTTTTTAAAATCTTTAACCTTCCTGCTATGCCCCCTGCCATCACCCTGAGTTCATAAGAATAGCCATTAACCAGAACAGTGCCAGGAATTATTCCTCATGGAATGGGATCTCATTGGTTTAGGCAGTCTTGGCATAAGCCTGGGCCTGACGCCGGGGCCAGGGCCAAGACCCAAGCAAAGGTCCTGAAATTTCCAGACCCCCACTTACCTTATCTGTCGGGGATCCAACACTGCAGCCAGGTCAAGGCCCAATGCCAGGGCCCTACCCAGAAGCCAGGTCCCAATACCTGGGCCTCAGTCTAAACCAAGACCCAGGCTCAGGACCAATGCCGGGCTATGATCCAGAGGCTGGGTCCCGATCTCTGTGCCAAGAACAAAACCCCCTGGCCCAGGCCCAATGCTGAGGCCTGTCCGGAGGCCAGGTCCCAATACCTGGGCCTTAGCTCGGTCTCAGGCCCAACACCAGAACCTTGCCCGGAGGCCAGGTCCTGACACCAGGACCTCAGCCCAGGGACAAGCTCAGGCCCAGAGGCTGAAATACAGACCACATTGGTCTCCTTATGTCTTCTTTCTTCTTCAAATAACAACATTTGTTGGAGATACACCAGAGTACATTAATTTTAGCCCAGAGACTGGATTCCAATGTCTGGGTCTTAGCCTAGGCCAGGGTCCAGGTCCTGGAGCCCAGCCTCTGGGCCAGACCTTGACATCCAGCCTAGGCCTTCTAGCCTGTGCCTTACGTAGAGCCTAGCCCGAGGTCATTGTCACCTACTGTGGACTAGGCCTACATAACATAATATAAGATATGCCATACTGGGTCAAACCAAGGATCCATCAAGGCCAGTATCCTGTCTCCAACAGTGGCCAATCTAAGTCACAAGTATCTGGCAATTACCCAATCATTAAATAGATCCCATGCTACTAATATTGGCAACAAGTAGAGACTATTCTCTGTTGATTAATAGCAGTTTATTGACTTCTCCTTTAGGAACTGATCCAAACCTTTTTTAAACCCAGCTAAACTAGCTGCCTTAACCACATCCTCTGGCAATGAATTCCAGAGCTTAATTGTGCATTGAGTAAAAAAGGATTTTCTCTGATTTGTTTTAAATGTGCTACTTCCTAACTTCTTGGAGTGCCCACTAGTCTTTGTATTATCTGAAAGATTAAATAACTATTTCACACTTACCTGTTCAAATCTGTTCATGATTTTGTAGACCTTTATCATATCCCCACTCAGCTGTCTCTTCTCCATGGTTAACAGCCCTAACCTCTTTAGACTTTCCTCATAGGGAAAGCCCTTTATCATTTTGGTCACCCTTTTTTGTACTTTCTCCAGTGCAACTATATCTTTTTTGAAATACGATTACCAGAATTGCACATAGTATTCAAGGTGTAGTCTTACCAATGAGTGTTAGAGAGGCATTATGACATCCTCCATTTTATTTGCCATTCCCTTCCTAATAATTCCTAACATTCTGTTTGCTTTTTTGTCCAACAAAGCACACTGAGCCAATGATTTCAATGTAGTATCAACTATGATGCCCAGATCTTTTTCCTGGGTAGTAACTCTTAAAATGGTGCCTAATAACATATAGCTATAAATAAATGAATCCAAACCAGCCAGGAAACCATGAATAACACAAAAATTAAATCCTGCTGAATGTGTGCGGGTCAACACATGATTGTTTCAAAGTGACCTCATATAACGTGCCTAGATGGCTACAGGCTCATGAAGCTCTGGGGAGCGTTAGGCCTTTTTAATCATCGGTCACTGTGAATATTTTGAGCGAATGCTTCCACTAGAAGCTAAACATTTTTTGAAAGATACTTCAACCAATGAAGTTATCACAAAGAACACTTATCTTATGAATATATTGCCCTCCAGTCAAAGTTTCACTGGTAATGGCAAACGGTGCAGTCCACGTAGAGATGAAAAGCTAGGCTAGATGAAATTGGTCCAACGATATCCGACACTGTGGTGTTTTGGAGATAACTCCTTCTTCAGGGAATCGGATGATTTTTCTTGCCAGCACAGAGGTCTGTAAACTTAAAAGAAAGTGTATTACGTTAGACCCTGTAATATAACATTATAAAGAAATGGCACCAGTATCAGATGGCACTTACTTTCAAAAAATTCTTGTATCACTTTGACTATGTCTCTTAATGAATGCTGTAAAAGGAACACAGGTTGCCCCTGAAGACATGCCTTCGCAATAGAAAAATATTTGTGTTACCTGGACAATGAAAAAGGCTTACATGCGCGATGCTGCAAAGCTGTCTGCTGTCCTGCCGTGAGAAGTCTATCAGTGACGGCGGTGCGAAAAAAAGACGCTGACATTTAAAGATCCAAAGCCCGTGTCATCAAGTGTTGTGCGTCATCAAGGCACCATTTTAAATGAATTCGCTGTCACCAAAGCATCTCGCAAGTTGAAGGCTGTCCAAAAATGGGCATATACATCACTGGCGCCATTTTGAATCTGCTTGCTGTCAGGACATGAAAGAAATGCGTATCCAAGTAAGGGTGTATACGTCATTTGTGCGAACTTGATGTTGTCAATGTAGAAAGAACCTGTCTGTGGGGTTTAGGTATAGCCAGCGGTTCCACTGTATTGGTTTAATGCTGTCATTGGAGGACCCTGACATCTGTGAAATGACAAAAAACATTAGAAAGGCGCACTTTCAGATTAAGGAGAACCATTCGACTTTTTCATTCAGGCCCATAGGTTCCACAGAATGAAGGCGTTAAATCCACTGGTTCTCTTTCAGGTTAAGTAGAGATTGTCTATCTCCGCCGCGCCAAGATGGAGCGACTTGTTCGAGAATAAGCCATTTAAATTGTTTGAATGTGTGATGGAATGAAATACAGTGCTGTACTATGGGTGCCTTTAAGTCTGAATTTTGGCTCGACGTCTATGTTCGACCAAACGGACACGAATTTTCCGCTTGGTGCGACCAATATAGATCTTTGAACATGGGCATATAAGACCATAGATAACAAAATCAGAGTTGCAGTCCACGGTTTGTTTGCGAACAGTTTTGACTTGGCTGTTGTGGTCATGCCACTCAACACCAGTGATTGCTTGAGCGCAAAAGCTACAATTACCACATAGAGTTTGTTCAGGAGGGCTTTGAGTGTGTTCAATGTGTTGTGCTGCTCTCACCACATGTTGTTTAATATTAGTTTCACGACTATTGGTGAACACGGGAGGCATTTGTAAAATGGGATGCGGACTTAGTACTTGCCAATTACGGCAAATTGACTGTTTAATCTGGTGAGTTAAATCCGAGTGTTCAAAAATACATATCAGGTTGGGAGTTTGCTTTTTGTTTCGGTATTGTAGTAATCCATCACGATCGGAGTATTTGGCTCTTTTGAAAGCTCTTTTGATCGATTGCTGAGGGTACCCTCAGCAATGTGTTCAATGTGTTATGCTGCTCTTACCACTTGTTGTTTAATATTAGTTCCACGACTATAGACAAACATGGGAGGGTACCCTCAGCAATTCGATCAAAAGGGCTTTCAAAAGAGCCAAATATTCCGGATCATGATGGATTACTACAATTCAGAAACAAAAAGCAACTCACAACCTGATATGTATTTTGGAACACTCGGATTTAGCTCACCAGATTAAACAGTCAATTTGCTGTAATTGGCATGTACTAAGTCCGCATCCCATTTCCAAACGCCTCCCATGTTCCCCTATAGTCATGGAATTAATATTGAAACAACATGGGGTGAGAGCAGCATAAAACATTGAACACATTGCTGAGGGTACCCTCAGCAATCGATCAAAAGAGCTTTCAAAAGAGCCAAATACTCCGATCGTGATGGATTACTACAATACCGAAACAAAAAGCAAACTCCCAACTGATATGTATTTTGGAACACTCGGATTTAACTCACCAGATTAAACAGTCAATTTGCCGTAATGGCAAGTACTAAGTCCGCATCCCATTTTCAAAATGCCTCCCATGTTCGCCTATAGTCACTGGAACTAATATTAAACAACATGTGGTGAGAGCGCACAACACATTGAACACACTCAAAGCCCTCCTGAACAAACTCTATGTGGTAATTGTAGCTTTTGCGCTCAAGCAATCACTGATGTTGAGTGGCATGACCACAACAGCCAAGTCAAACTGTTCGCAAAAACACCGTGGACTGCAACTCTGATTTTGTTATCTATGGTCTTATATGCCCATGTTCAAAGATCTATATTGGTCACACCAAGCGGAAAATTCGTGTTCGTTTGGTCAAACATAGAAGTCGAGTCAAAAATTCAGACTTAAAGGCACCCATAGTACAGCACTGTATTTCATTCCATTACACATTCGAACAATTTCAATGGCTTATTCTCGAACAAGTCGCTCCATCTTGGCGCGGCGGAGATAGACAATCTCTACTTAACCTGAAAAGAGAACCAGTGGATTTATCGCCTTCATTCTGTGGAAACTATGGGCCTGAATGAAAAAGTCGAAGGGTTCTGCTTAATCTGAAAGTGCACCCTTCTAATGTTTTTTGTCATTTCACAGATGTCGGAGTCGTTCAATGTCCGTATTAAACCATAACAGTGGAACCGCTGCCTACACTAACCCCACAGACAGGTTCTTTCTACATTGACAACATCAAGTCCGCACAAATAACGTATAACACCCTTACTTGGATACGCAATTTCATTCATGTCCTGACAGTGAGCAGATTCAAAATGGCGCCCGTGACGTATATGCCCATTTTTGGACAGCCTTCAACTTGCAAGATGCTTTGGTGACAGAGAATTCATTTAAAATGGCGCCTTGATGACACACATACCTATATTTGGATAGTCCACGTTCGTCACTTCCGTCTGTCAATTTCAACAATTGGCGGGCTTTGGATCTTTAAATGTCAGCGTCTTTTTTTCACACCACCATCACTGATAGACTTCTCACGGCAGGACAGCAGACAGCTTTGCAGCATCGCGCATGTAAGCCTTTTTCATTGTCCAAGTAACACAAATATTTTTCTATTGTGAAGGCATGTCTTCAGGGGCAACCTGTGTTCCTTTTACAGCGTTCATTAAGAGACATAGTCGAAGTGACACAAGAATGTTTTGAAAGTAAGTGCTTTGATACTGGCACCATTTCTTTATAATGTTATATTACAGGGTCTAATGTAATACACTTTCTTTTAAGTTTACAGTCCTCTGTGCTGGCAAGAAAAATCATCCGATTCCCTGAAGAAAGAGTTATCTCCGAAACACCACAGTGTCGGATATCGTTGGACCAATTTCATCTAGCCTGGCTTTCATCTCTGCATGGATTGCACCGTTTGCCACTACCAGTGAAACTTTGACTGTAGGGCAATATATTCATAAGATAAGTGTTCTTTGGTTGAAGTATCTTTCAAAAAACGTTTAGCTTCTAGTGGAATCATTCGCTTCAAAATATTCACAGTGACCGATGATTAAAAGGCCTAACGCTCCCCAGAGCTTCATGAGCCTGTAGCCATCTAGGCACGTTATATGAGGTCACTTTGAAACAATCATGTGTTGACCCGCACATATTCAGCAGGATTTAATTTTTGTGTAATATCATATAGCTACAGCATGGGTTATTTTTCCCTATATGCATCATTGTCCATATTATATTTCATCTACCATATGAAAGCCGAATCTTCCAGTCTCGCAAGGTCTTCCTGCAATTTATCACAATCCGCTTGTGATTTACCTATTCTGAATAATTTTGTGTCATCTGTAAATTTGATCACCTCACTCATCGTACCTCTTTCCAAATCATTTATAAATATACTAAAAAGCACCAGTCCAAGTACAGATCCTTGACACACTTCACTGTTTATCTTTTCCAACTTTGAAAATACATCATTTAATCCTACTCTCTGTTTCCTGTCTTTTAAACAGTTTGCAATCCACAAAAGACCATATCCTCCTATACCTTGACATTCTAATTTTCTTAGAAGTCTCTCATAAGGGACTTTGTCAAATGCCTTCTGAAAATCCAAACATACCTTATATATTGGTTCAGATTTATCCACATGCTTATTCACCTTTTCAAAAAAATGTAGCAGATTTGTGAGGCAAGTTTTCCTTTGGGGAATTCCATATTGACTGTGTCCCATTAAATCATGTCTATCTATATGTTCTGTGATTTTATACTTTATAATAGTTTCTATGATTTTTCCTGGCACTGAAGCCAGGCTCACCAGTCTATCGTTTCCTGGATCACTTCTGGAGCCCATTTTATATATCGGGGTTATATTGGCCACCTTCCAGTCTTCAGGTACAAGCGGATGATTTTATAGATAGGATACAAATTACTTGTAATAGGTCTGAAATTTCATTTGTGAGTTCTTTCAGAATCCTGGGATATATACCATCAAGCCCAGGTGATTTGCTACTCTTCAGTTTGTCAATCTGGCCTACGACATTTTCCAAGTTCACCATTATTTGGGTCAGTTCATCTGAATTGTTACTCTTGAAAACTGTCTCCTGGAACAGGTATCTCCCTAGCATCTTCCCTCAATAACACTGAAGCAAAGAATTTAATTTAGTTTTTCCGCAATGGCCTTATCTCCCTAAGTGCCTCTTTAACCCCTTGATCATCTAACGGTCTAATTGACTCCCTCGCAAGTTTCCTGCTTCGGATATATTTTAAAAAGTTTTTATTATGAGTTTTTGCCTCTACAGTCAACTTCTTTTCAAATTCTCTTTTAGCCTGGCTTATCAATGTTTTACATTTAACTTGGCAATGCTTATGCTTTTTGCTATTTTCTTCAGATAGATCCTTCTTCCAATTTTTCAAGGAAGATCTTTTGGATAAAATAGTCTCTTTCACTTCACCTTTTAACTATACTGGCAATCATTTCGCCTTCCATCCTTCCACCTTTCTTAATGCTTGGAATATATCTGGACTGCGTTTCTAAGATTTCCACGCTGTTGTACTTTCTTATCCTTTGTAGCTACCCCTTTCATTTTTTTCTGGTTTTCTCATTTTCTCAAAATTTCCCTTTTGAAAGTTTAGTGCTGGAGCCATGGATATACTTACTGTCTCCTATCTAGTTATTAATTCAAATTTGATCATGTTATGATCACTATTGACATATGGCCCCACCACTGTTAATTCTCTCACCAAATTCTGTGCTCCACTGAGAATTAGATCTAAAATAGCTCCCTCTTTCATCAGTTCCTGAACCATTTGCTCCATAAAGCTGTCATTTATTTCATCCAAGAACTTTCTCTCTCTAGCATTTCCTGACATTACATTTACCCAGTCAATATCGGGATAATTGAAATCTCCCATTATTACTACATTACCAATTTGGTTAGCTTCCCTAATATCTCTTAGCATTTTATCAACTGTCTTATCATTTTGGCAAGGTGGATGGTAGTATACTCCTATCTCTATACTCTTCTCCAACATCATGGGATTTTTACCCATAAAGATTCTATTGAGCATTTAGTCTCTTGCAGGATCCTTATCCTGTTGGACTCTCTGCCATTCCACACATAAAGCACCCCCTTCCACCAAATTGCTCCTCCTTATCACTGCGATATAATTTGTATACTGGTATGTCACTATCCCATTGGTTATCCTCCTTCCACCATGTCTCTGAGATGCCAATTAAGTCTATCTCATCATTCATTGTCATATGCTCTAACTTTCTCATCTTACTTCTTAGACTTCTGGCATTAGCATACAGACATTTCAAAGTGTATTTTTTGTATGTATTAGCAGCCTGCTTTATGATTGGTGTTCCACGGGGTACTCCCATGGACTGCTGCTCTCACCTCTGTGCTGGTCCAGTTACTCTTGCCTCCAAGGGAGATGAAGACACCCCCAGCCACTTCTGCCCTGGGCCGTTCTGTTGCTCCTCGATGTGGTGAGATGCTGATGCCGACTCCGATGCTTTAGGCATGTCACCCACGGCTCCTACTGATGACACCTGACTCTGAGGCCTATAAAAAGCCTCTCCCGACATTGCTCCAGTGCCTTGGCAACAGGTCCTCCTACTTGCAAGTAGTGCATGTTGTAATCATTCCCCGTCTTCGGTTCCAGCATTCCAGTGTCTTATTCTTCTACTCCAGTGTCATCTTCTTCAGTTCCAGTGTCTTTGTTATCCAGTTCTTGTGGTCCTCATCTTGTCCATCAGTCTCCAGGGTCATCTCATCAGTTCTTCAGTTCTTCAGTGTGTCTTGTCTGCTGTGCTGCTCCCTGCCTTCCTGTCCTGTCTCTTCGTTCCACCTTCCCTATGGACGTATACCCGGTATTGACCTTGGCCTGACTTTTGGATTTCCTTGAGTGCCACCTGCCACTGACCACTGCCTGATTCCTGAACATCCTTGAACACCCTCCTGCCATTGATCACTGCCTGAATCCTGGACAGCCTTGAATGCCACCTCCATTGACCGGAGTCTGCTTCCGGAATCAATTGTTCTACCCAGCGACCTCTACAGATCTCCTGACCATCAGCAGAGGCACCCACCTAAGACTTGCCAGCCCCAGCACCCAAAGGCTCAAACTGAGGGGAACATGAGCTAGTATAGGCGAAGCTCCAGTTGGGCCTCTACCTCGTCCGACTCCATCTGCCAATGGTGGGGACCTGCAGGACTCCTCCCTGTAGTTTGCACCAACTCCACCTCGGTACAAGGGTCCCTGACTCCAACATCTGCTTTTCAGTTAACAGGGATAATTTAGAATCTTTTAGCTCAGGTGATTCTTTACTTATAGGCACATGGATTACTTTTGCTTTTATTAGAACCTCTCTGTTAGGATGGCCTAACTCTCCTGCTTCATTAGTATCTTTCAAATATACCTCTTGCTGAACCATGTGCTGTTGTCAGCCCGGGCCTAGGCCAGAATCAGGCCTCCAAGCCTAGGTCTTACACAGGGCCTAGGCCATGGTCACTGTGATCTTCCTCAGCCTAGGCCTATACAATGTGACAAGATGATAGCTAAAGCTGGAAGAATACTGGGCTGCATAAAGAGAGGAATAACCAGTAAGAAAAAGGAGATGATAATACCCTTGTACAGGTCCTTAGCAAGGTCTCATCTGGAATACTGTGTTCAGTTCTGGAGACCATATCTCAAGAAGGTTAGAGACAGGATGGAGGTGGTGCAGAGAAGGGTGACCAAAATGGTGTTGGCTATCAGAAGACCTATGAGGAGAAGCTGAAGGATCTGAATATGTACACCCTAGAAGAGAGGAGGTACAGGGAAGATATGATACAGATACCTTCAGATACCTGAAAGGTTTTAATGATGCATGAACTTCAAAACTTTTCCGTTGGAATGAAACAATAGAACTAGGTGTCATGAAATGAAACTCCGGGGGGATGACGGGTGACTCAGAACCAATGTCAGGAATATTTCTTCACAGAAAGGGTGGAGGATGCCTGGAATGCTCTTTCAGAGGATGTGATGAAGACAAAAACAGTCAAAGCATTCAAAGGGGCATGGGATAACCACTGTGGATCTCTATAGGCTAGAGGACAGAAATGAGGAAAGAGTGCAGGAGGATAACTTGCCGGTGCGGTGGTTACTACCCTTAACAGATGCTCTCCGCTTAGACGGAAGGAGGGAGAAGAGGAACTGGATTCAGATAACAACCGAAGGCCCCAAGTTCTACGGTCTGGGATACTGATACACAAACATAAGGGAAAAAGCACAGTACTGCTTCTACAGCCAAGTCCTAAAGGAAATGAAGAAGGCGTGCATGGGGTTAAATTGCTGATGCAGCAGTTTACTACCCTTAGCAGAAAGCATGAGGATTACTACCCTTAAATAATAAGCCTCGATGCTTTAAATGCAACTGAAACATTGCTCCCTGCTTCAATGGCGGAGGGAAAGGGAAATTGGATTCAAATAGCAACCAAAAAAGCCACAACTTCTATGGTTTGGGATACTGATATGCAGACATAAGGGAAAAAGCACAGGACTGCCTCTGCAGCCAAGTCCATAAGCAAAGCACGTCAAGCAACACTGAATTTTCAAGAAAGCTCGTCACCCAGTTAAAAATGTGACTAGCTGAAATTTTTATGGGTATTATAAAGTTTGGGATAACTGCACAGAGTGACAGTTACTAGCCTTAAGAGAAATATGGGAGTAACCCACACAGAGTGGCAGTTACTACCTTAAGCCTCCTGGGCAGACTTTCTGCTGTCATTTCTGTGTTTCTATGATAAAGTCCAGGTCTCATCAATGGATCCCCACCATTCTGGGTAAGTGGGGGCCAGGAAGGATCCTGATCCCGGCATGTTTCTGGATGGGAGGGATGGGTAGTGGGGATGGCAGGCCTTGGGAGTCCCTATTTCCTACTTTTTTTTTCTGGTTTGGGTTTTTTATGTTTATGTTATTTTTATTAAATACATGAAATAAACATTAAACGAATTGAAATTCTTGTGAACCCGCCCCCCCCCCCCTCCAAAATGAAACAAAACAATTTTTTTTACCCCTGCGTGCCCTTAGTGGTAGATTTATGGAATGGCCTCCTAAGGGAGGTGGTGGAAACAGAAGCAGTAACTAGGGATGTGCAGGCAAAATATTTTTTATTTGGTTTATTTCTTTAATTTTCTTCCTGCTTTTTGACCAAAGAAACAGACTTCTTTGTAAGTATTGATAGCTTTTAGTGATCCATCATGAGAATTTTCTAAAAGTGATGTTGTACCTGAGCTGTTGAGATCATATTTTTTTCTTTCTTCTGATGCTAGATATTTGCATGAGTTTTGTACCAATGGAAAGCAATTGGGCTGAAGAAATGAAAAATAGTTTATCTAAGTACACATGAAGAAATAAAGAGTTACTGAGTTTGAAAATTTTATTAGAAAATAATGTAAAATTCCTTTGCTCATATGGGATGGCTAACATCTCTACAGGACTTACTATATGGAATAATATTTCAACTTAATAGACTTATTGAGGCCAATATTCAAAGAAATTAGAACAGATAACTTATCCAGCAACATTTAAGTTATCCTACACATTGAGTGTGATACAAATCCTACTGAATACCTGATTAAAATTATTCTTCTATTTTTAGACAGATAACTTTAAACCTAATCAACAACTTTTTGATAGGTTTAATGATGTCAGACCTCATATGGCTGGATAACGTTAGCCTTAACCATCTATATTCAAAAGAATAGAGCCAGTTACCCAGTAGCCTTGCTAGGTACTTCAAAGATTGAGGGCACGCGCCCATAGGTCCTTTCCTTCTCTTGCACCCCCCCCAGGGGTTGCCAATGTTTCCACACGCCATGACTGGCTGTTATTGTTTGGGATAGTTGTGGATGGATCCTTGGGCCGGTGGCAGATGACCTCACCCCCGGGGGAAGATCCCGAGAGGGACCACCGGTCAGGCTCAGAGTTTGGAGACAGACACACTAGATCTTTTAATAAACTGCATAGTGAACCACCAGAGCTGGCAGTAGTGAACTGGAAGCGCCCGGCTGGGCTGTAGTCCCTCAGGTACTGGAACAGCGATCCCAGGATGGCAGAGCTGTAGAGAAACTGAATATAGTGAGTAGGCAGGGTATGCAGAGTTCAGGAATGGTAACACTTGATGGTAACACTCACACAATAGTCTCTTGAAGCAGTCCAGGAGCTGGAATGGATTAGGCCCTCGAGGAGCAAGTACCTGGTTCCAGGGAAAGCTCTGAGAGAAGGATAGTAACTCTCTGGTGTTGTACACAGCGATGACTTCCTGGCAGAAGTGGTATTCAGAAGCAGGTCCGAAAACGTGGGCCCTCGAGGAGTGAGTACCGGTTCCAGACTGTGACCTGAAAGGCAAAAGAGAAACGAGGCCCCCGAGGAATGGGTACCCCTGGTAAGTCCAAGAAGGCAGAGTAGCTAGGAGCAAATGAAAACCTTTCCTTTCCTTTCCATTCCTTGCTAACTCGATTAGTTAGCGAATTCAGAGACCTTAAATATCTGGTGCGGATGACGTCATCTCAGGGGGACGCCCCTGAGGTTCGCGCCACTGCTGGTACTTGAGTCAGGGCTGCGCCGCGCGCTCACCCTTAGGCTTCTGGGAAACATGGCGGAGTGCAGCGTCTTGCCGGTCTGGGGATGCTGGAGGAGGGCAGCAAGATGACGCCACGGCAGCCAAACATCCAACAAGCAAAGAGGGATTCACCACAGAGGTAAGGAGGGCGGGGTGGAGACGTTAGGCAGCGATGGTCGCAACACTGGCACTTGAAGACCAGGGAGTGGAGAGGAGAGATAACTAACACTCCCCTTATTTGCATACATTTGCATAAATATATAATCACTGCCCCTGAATGTTGTGGGTCCCGGCCGTGGCAGACCACGGCCGGCCCCCCCTACCTTTCCACTGTGAGCCAGTGCTCCTCCCGGTTGGTGTGGTGCCCCCACTATGGGGCTGACTGACTGCGGCCTCCCACGTGGTTCGAACGCCGCCGCCCGGCTTCCTGCGGAGCCCTCCCTAGACATGCGTGCGCGCTGGAGGCTCCGCTTCTTAAAGGGCCTGGGGCGGGAAATATTGGTCTGGCCTCTTCTGATGACGTCTAAGCTTAGGACTATTTAAACCCAGCCTCAGTGTTCAGCCCCCTTGCTTGGCAACAGGTCGTCTCCTCAGAGTGCTAGTTGCTGCATTCCTTTGCCTACTAGTTCCTGCCTGAAGTTCCTGATCCAGTTCCCGACCTTGCTCTGTCCCGGTCCTTGCTCCTTCTTTCGTACTCCAGTTCCTGAGTTCCTCTTCGGCTTGATCTCCTGGTACCGACCCCTGGCTTGCTTCTCGTCTTCACTCGTCTGCTGCCCATCTCTACCCCTGGCCTGGTTTCCTAGTCTCTGCCTGCCTGCTGCCTGCCCCGGATCCTCGGATTGGACTCTCGTTCTGCTTCTCTGCTGCCAGCCCAAACCTGGACTCCTGACCTAATCTTCGTCGCTCTGCTCCTGCTTTGCCGAGGCAACCTGCACCTAAGTCCTGCCGGCCCCGGTACCCAAGGGCTCAACCTGTGGGGAATGAGGGCTGGTATAGGTTAAGCTCCAGCTGGGTTGACTTCACCTTCACTACCTACCGGAAATGGGAACCACTGAGGGCCATCCCTCTGTAGTAGCGCTAACACCTGTCCCGGCCCAAGGGTCCACAACCATAACACCTGAATCTGCCTTCTCTTTCTTGTCCCTCTGTTCTTTCTTCTCTAGAATTCCCAGGACAGTGGCAATGGACAATCTATCAATGGATCAAAAGAATCAACAGAGCCATCAATGATGAGTGATGCACTCATGAATCTATTTGAAACACTGTAAGAATGATGGAGTATAATCCACATAGAAGAATTCATTCCATTAATTTTGTATGCACGTGTGTATTATGGGTACATTGATCATTTTTTTACAATGTTACAATGTTTACAATGACAAAGTTCCTCATGAGAGGAAGTGATATGTATTGTATACAGGAACTTCCGGTATATAAAAACTAAAAATAAATAAATAAATAAATGAGAGGCTTCTAGGAAAAGTAAAAAGTCATGGGATAGGTGGCGATGTCCTTTCGTGGATTGCAAACTGGCTAAAAGACAGGAAACAGAGAGTAGGATTAAATGGGCAATTTTCTCACTGGAAGGTAGTGGACAGTGGAGTGCCTCAGGGATCTGTATTGGGACCCTTACTTTTCAATATATTTATAAATGATCTGGAAAGAAATACAACGAGTGAGATAATCAAATTTGCAGATGACACAAAATTGTTCAGAGTAGTTAAATCACAAGCAGATTGTGATAAATTGCAGGAAGAACTTGTGAGACTGGAAAATTGGGCATCCAAATGGCAGATGAAATTTAATGTGGATAAGTGCAAGGTGATGCATATAGGGAAAAATAACCCATGCTATAATTACACAATGTTGGGTTCCATATTAGGTGCTACAACCCAAGAAAGAGATCTAGGTGTCAGAGTGGATAACACATTGAAATCATCAGTACAGTGTGCTGCGGCAGTCAAAAAAGCAAACAGAATGTTGGGAATTATTAGAAAGGGAATGGTGAATAAAACGGAAAATGTCATAATGCCTCTGTATCGCTCCATGGTGAGACCGCACCTTGAATACTGTGTACAATTCTGGTCGCCGCATCTCAAAAAAGATATTATTGCGATGGAGAAGGTACAGAGAAGGGCTACCAAAATGATAAGGGGAATGGAACAACTCCCCTATGAGGAAAGACTAAAGAGATTAGGACTTTTCAGCTTGGAGAAGAGACGACTGAGGGGGGGATATGATAAAGGTGTTTAAAATCATGAGAGGTCTAGAACGGGTAGATGTGAATCGGTTATTTACTCTTTCAGATAGTAGAAAGACTAGGGGGTACTCCATGAAGTTAGCATGGGGCACATTTAAAAACTAATCGGAGAAAGTTCTTTTTACTCAACGCACAATTAAACTCTGGAGTTTGTTGCCAGAGGATGTGGTTAGTGCAGTTAGTATAGCTGTGTTTAAAAAAGGATTGGATAAGTTCTTGGAGGAAAAGTCCATTACCTGCTATTAAGTTCACTTAGAGAATAGCCACTGCTATTAGCAATGGTTACATGGAATAGACTTAGTTTTTGGGTACTTGCCAGGTTCTTATGGCCTGGATTGGCCACTGTTGGAAAACAGGATGCAGGGCTTGATGGACCCTTGGTCTGACCCAGTATGGCATCTTCTTATGTTCTTATGTTAATATTATGAGTGCATCCATACCCTTCACTGATATCTTCTCAAGGTGTACTCACAGCTAGCTGAGGGACCCAGATATAGCACAGCACATCATACAGCCACTTACATTCCACCTCTGGATTACAGTACTGTAGAAATTTAAAAATTGTGCAGTCTTGAATTCGATGCTGACAACAAATTGGCAATGAATTTTCTGAAAAAATTGTATTACAATTACAATATTGTAAACTTTCCATACCAATATATCACAAACTGCCAACACTTACATAGTAAAAACCCTACATATGAAAAGGGCACATGGCAAACATTACTTTGTTACCTCATGAATGGTTGATCAGATCTTTTTCAAAGATCTAGAAACACATCTTGTTCTGTTAATTGGGGTCAGTGTTTCCAAAAAATCTCCCTTAAGCCGCCTTTGTTCTTCAAAGAAAATTGCCGATTAAAGGCTAGATTCTTTCTTAGCGCCAAGGTCAGCTTATCCTTAGCCACAATCTGCAGCTTGTGCCCGACCTGCCATAATTATTTAAATAATGCTTGATCTTCCTACATTCCTTTGAACACTTCCCTTCAAAATGTATTTACACACCTGTTCCTTCCTTGACACTGTTACGAATCGCACAAGTACAGTGAAGACCTCTCCCTACCATTTACAGTTATCCTCAAGGTTTAATTACATCTGAAGAATATCCAATTTAAGACTTCCACGGTATCTGGTCCCCGTGACGCAGCCCTGACACGAAATACGGCCGTGTCGGGGTCCCTGTATTCCCACTATAAACCATGGTATTTTTTCAATGTACACCACTTATGTGTCTGTCTCTACATTAAAAGTCCTTCCCATTGAGATGTATTGACCAGTGATTGATGTCCGCCACGCATTAGTTACGTTGCAAATATTACACTAGACCTACAACACCACTATACCTCCTATCAGGAAAATAGAACAAACCAAGCTGCTATAGATCTCTGTACAGAAACTACATACTACTAAAATATCTCACCTTGGTCACACATGCAGAACACAGACAAACCTCAAACACAGACTAAAGAGACAAAATATAAATAGAAACAAGCAGACAAACTCAACTTGAAACCACAACAAGCCAAACTCTGTATGCAGTGCAACAATGAAAAAACACAAATATCATCATGCCACATAAAACATAAAAAATAAAACATCATAATAAAACCATACTCAAAGAAAGATTAAACATTTCAAAACAACTGCAACAAAAAAATCCAACAATTAAAAATTTGTATAAAAATTTTAAAAAATGTCCTAAGCACCAATAAAATATTTCAAAACAGCAGACACAACAAATATCACCCAATAATGAAAACAAAAAAATCCCTTTCACTTGAAACTTGGGAACTCTTCATTTCCAGTCATCCTGCGATTGTTATGAATTAGTGGGGGAAGAGGATGCAAAAACATACTTTTTTTCTCTCTCTCTCTCACATATATACACACTCTCCAAAATGCACAGGCTCACTTGCTCACACACACATGCTCTCTCTCTACCATATGCTTTCTCAAATACACATACAAACACACACACACACACACACACACATACATGCTCATTCATATACTTTTTTACACACAAAAATACTCTCTTTCTTTCTCCCTGGAACATATGGGCAACAGTAGCCTCCTACTTGAAATCATGCAATATCTCTCCCTCTCTCTTTCTCACACACGTACACACACACACAAACACACACACACATATACACATACATGCACATATGCTTTCTGTCACTCAGACACATACACATGCTCTTAGGCTCGCTCTCTCTCTCACATACACTCTCATGCTCTCTCTCATACACACACACTCATGTTCTCTGTCTCACACACAGGCACACATGCACTCATGCTCTCTGTATCTCACACACATGCACTTATGATCTTTGTCTCTCTTTCACACACAGGCACACATGCTCTCTTTCTTTCTCTCACACACAGCTGTCTGTCTCTCTTTCACAGACATGCACACTCATGTTCTTTTTCTCTCTCTCACACACATATGTACACATGCTCGCTGTTTCTTTCCCCAGAGTGTTCAGGGTACAGGGAGAAGCAACCTTCTTTCTTCAGCTCTGCAGACCCACTGACACAGCAGTCTCCTACTCAAGGTTTGCAGGCCCAGCAGAACCCCCTGCAGCCTCCTCTGTGGGATGCACAGGTCTGATCAACATTTCAGTCACCAACAACTTGAGCTGCGAGGACCAGGCTGACAGAGCTGTAGCCCCTTCTCCTCAGGGCACGTGGGCCCAGCAGACACAGCAGCTGCCTCCTTCCCCTCCTCAGGCTAAGCAGGCCCCACCGACACAGCTGTATTGCACCCTCCTCTTTAGCAGGAACTGAAACTCAGAGCCCTGAGCTTTGGACTCGGGTCAGGGGCCTTTGTGCCTGATACTAAGAATGCCCCTGTAGGTAATTGGTGCTGCTTAATTTTAAAAAAAGCAAACAAACCTGGTAGGCCTAGTGGCCCAATCATTGCCCTCCCCAAAAGCTGTAAATCATGGGCCCTGCCAGGCTGAGCAACCTCCCCCCCTTCCATCCTCAAGCCTCTCTGATGGATTTAAAGTTATCAAGCAGAAGGGCTCTGGGTCCAGCCTCCTCTGGTGTTAAGATTCATGGCTCGGCCCCGCAAGCCGCTGCACTTACCCCCAATGCCGCCATGAGCGTGCAGGCTCCAGCCTCCAAAGTGGCCTGATTGCCTGCCTCCTGGACCTGACCTCTTGTTTGGACCTGACCGTGATTGCCTGCCGCCTGGACCTGACTTCTTGTTCGGATCTGACCATGATTGCCTGCCGCCTGAACCTGACTTCTTGACTGGACCTGACCACTCTTTTCTGCTGCCTGCCCCAATCTCGGCCTGTCTCTGATTCTGTTAGTCTGCTGCCTGCCCTGACCCTGGCGTGCGATTGGACTCTTGCCATTGTCACTGCCCTGGGGACCTGCCTAAGTCACCCTGGCCACTTGTTATCTTTTCTGCTAGGAGTTAACAATCTGTTAGAGTTGGACTGCGGAGTTAGCAATCTGTTGACGGAGCCGCTAGGAATTAGCAGTCTGTTAGGGTTTGCTCCTCCCAAGGGGAGGAGTCAGTAATCCTGTTGAGCTTTGCTCCCCCAGAGGGGAGGAGCTAGCAATCTGTTAGCGACTCTGCTAGGATTTGCAGTCTGTTGGCAAACTGTTATAGAGTTGCTCCCCAGAGGGGAGAAGTCTGCAACCATATAAGATAGATCTGTTCTTCCAGAGAGGAGGAGTTAGTATCTGTTATGGATCTCCGCACAGAGTGGCAACCTGATATACGAGAGTTCCCCTACCAAGTAGCAATTGGTTATGATACAGTTCCTGAGGAAGGAGATGTTAGCAACAGTTGAGGGTTAGACTGTAAGTAGCAGTTTGTTGTACTCAGCTCTTGAAGTGTGAGAGATGAGCACTCTAATGTAGAATGGGGAATCCTTGGGCCGATGGCAGATGACAGCGCCCTCAGGAGGATATCATGAAAGGGACCACCGACCAGGCTGGAGTATGGAGAGAGACACAGATAGTTCTTTAGAACCACCAGAGGTGGCAGTAGTGAGCTGATGTGCCCGGCAGGGCTGAAGTCCTTCAGATCCTGGAACTTCTGTCTCCGGGTTTGCTGAGCTGTAGAGAGATACTCATAGATAGTGAGTAGACAGGGTATGCTGGATACATAACCAGAAGTAGATGATATACTCACATAGATTAATAAGAAGGCTCAGTAGCTGGAGAGAGTTAGGCCCTCGAGGAGCAAGTACCTTTTTCCAGGGACAGCTCTGAGAGAGCGATGGTAACTCACAGTTATCTATCTCTGTAATGGTTTCTTAGGCAATAGAGAATAGTTAGTATATTCAGGAACAGGAGCCTCTAGGCGAGTACTGGTTCCTATATGCAAACTGAAATAAGAACTCACAGCTTCTGAAATAGAAGAGAGTCATCGGAGGGTTTTAGGAACATGGGCCCTCGAGGAGCGAGTACTGGTTCCTATCTGTAATAATAACTCACGATCTCCGTACCCACGATAGCGTCTTAGACAAAAGAGAATCTTCAGAGTTCTAGGAACATGGGCCCTCGAGCAAGTACCGGTTCTTATATGCAACTGGAATAGAAACTCACAATGTTCATGTCTGCGATCGCTTCCAGGCAATAGGGAGTCTTCTGAGCGTTCAGGAACGTAGGCCCTCGAGGAGCGAGTACCGGATCCCGTCTTAGCAATCAGAAAACAGAGGAGACAGCGGGGCCCCCGAGGAGCGGGTACCCCTGGTAAGTTCGAGGAGGCAGAGCAGTGGAGAATGAAGCGGGTCGAGATGATTCCCGCAATCAATCCCTTGCAAGCTCCATTCGTAAGCGTAAGCAAAGACCTTTTATGTTGGAAGCGGATGACTTCACTACGGGGGAGACGCCCCTGAGGTTCGCGCCCTTGCTGGTACAAACTTTGGAGCGCACGCGCCCTACATCATCAGGAACATGGCGGATCCGCAGCGTCAGGCCAGCCCGGGAACTCCGGGAAGAAACAGCGAGGAGAAGCCGCAGCAGCAATTGTCCATCAGGCCCAAAGGGAGTCGCCTCAGAGGTAGAGAGGGTGGAGCAAGGGCACGAGCAAGCATGAATGCAACACTACCAGAACCCAAGGGCTCAACCTGCGGGGGAGATGGCTGGTATAGGTGAAGCTCAAACCTTTCCCACTTCAGGGCATGTTCTCCAGCTGCCAGAATAGGCCTCGTAGGGTCGTCTGTGAGGCTGCATCAACTATGCCTCAGAGCAAAGGGCTCACCCCCACGCCACCCTTCACATCTGGTGAATCGGGGGAGGAGGCTTGGCTATATTCTTTTGAATATAGCTGGTTAAAGGCTAAGGTTATCCAGCCACATGAGGCCGGATCATTTTAGACCTGCTCTCAGCTAACTTATCAGAGTTAGCCAGATAAGTTATTTGGTTAACTCATCCCTATCCCAAAATGCCCCTTACTAATTTGGCTAAATTTTAGCCAAATAATGAATTATCCAGCTAAAAGCAGGATAAGTAGTACCAAGGATATTCAAAACTCAGCAATTAGCCAGATAACTTACACATTATCCAGCTAAATGCCTTTGAATATCGGCCTCATTGTCTATCTGTGTTGAAATGCTTTTCTAGATACTTTTGATTATGACATTAAATAAATGTGCTTTTGTTTGCATGAATATTCTCTTTTAAGAGAAAATAAACCACCAGGAGAGATAGCCTGACACATGCAGATGTAATCGTATATTGCATATTCATAGCTTCTGTGTTATCACATCCTATCCCTCACCTTTCACATTCTCTAGCACACCTCAAATCTTCCTCACATTTCCATTGTTTATTTCACAACATTTCTTTTGGCCTAGTTTAGCTACATTTGTGAGGTGATTTTTCTGGGCTGAAAGTTAAGAGAAGAGAGTTATTTTGGCTTTGGCTTATACTGCTTAACTTCTTGATTAGTGAAAGAGTAGGGTGACGGAAGGACTTGAATTCCTAAACTAGGAACTGAAGTTGAAATGGAGGATTTAAAATACGACGATCAATAGCATTTTCACAATATGAATATGGAGGTTATTAGTCATGCTCTTGGCACCATTACCAATGTATTAAAATGTCTTGGTAGCATATTCAAATAATGGTAGGATATTTGGATAGAAAAGAGTAACTGTTTGAGACTTGAGGACTTAAATATGTATCCCCTAATTGAAAGGAGAGGCAAGCAGGATACAATAGAGACATTTAAATACCTGAAAAGTATTAGCCTCCGCTACCTGAAGTAATACTGTGTTTTGCTGCGCCACCTGCTGTTGGCTAACGTTCTGTAATTGCTGCTGGCCGGTAGTGAGGAGCTGGATCACCCGCTCCATTCCATTGCTCTTGTGCCGGTCCAAGTTACTTACCTCTCCGGGGAGAGGAGAGAGGACGATTAAACAAAAAAAAACAAAAACCCGCTGGCCTGTCCAGCCCTTGCTCACTCCTTGTCAGGTAGGGATAGCCCCCTTGGCTTATGCACAGACGCGGGTTGCAGCTGGGCCCCAGGAAAGAACTCCTCTGCAGAGGTTTTTTTTTCTCCTTTTTGTGGCTTCAGGCCTTTGCCTGTATTTTATACTTCTGTGCTCTTCCCTTCTAGCTGCAACTTCTTCTTTCCCATCCTCTTTCTTTAGACAGGTTACACCCAATCAGCTTTTCACTTTCCTCTGGAGGCTTTGGGTTTTCTCTGTTTGCCAGGCTTAGAGAAAAAAAAAAAATCTCATGTGGTAGCTCTAGCAATGAATAGCTTGATAACAGCCACAAGAAACACCAAGTAGACTGGCTGTGACTTCAGTGCACTTTATTTACAGTGGATTTAATTCAAACAAATCAACAGCATGCTTTCACTTCATATTATTAACAATTCAGCTCACCTTTTTTTCAGGTATGCACAAACCTTTAGTTAGGGGAAGTCCTTGCAATCAGTAGCTCTCTCTCTCTCTGCTTCCCAGAGGCTCTCCCAAGCTCTCTCTGCCCTCACAACGTAACCCCTGGCTAAAGGCAACTCGCCAGGACCAGAATCCCTTGCAGTGCTAATCCTTAAGGAGGGCCGGTCCAGCTACCTGTGACCAGTCTTTTAAAGTGATTTGAGGGAGTTTCGTATGGACTCCCTCACCAGATCCATATTCAAAAAACCACTGAATGGGTAAGGTATCCAGAACATTTTATCTGGATGTTCAGCAGTATTTATCCGGCTAAAAGTGCTGCTGAATATATTTGGATAAAGTTATTTCAATAAGTTTATTTATGTATTTATTAATTATAAGGGTTTATTACTCACTCTTCTACTGGAGTACTCAGCACCAGATACAAAATTATCAAATAGTTTATATCCATGACAAAGAACGAAAACCTAAATAAAATAATATATGAATATGTAGGTGAAAAAGAGCATGATACATAAAGATACATGAATCAAAACCATGATATATGTGTTACGGGTTGGCCCCTCGAGCACCCACACTTACCGTTCGACGCCATCTGTGCCACCATGGCTGCCAAGTGAGGCCGTCACTTCCATGTGGCAGAGCAGCGCCATAGATGCTGCCATGCCTTGCACGGCCCAGACAACTCCAGTCCCTGCTGTTGCTCCCTGTAGCTTGAAAATGCCATTGTCCCAGCACCACTTCTGTTTTCCTGTGCAGCCTTGAGCCGCCACTGACACTGCCTCTGCCTTTCATGTGGCTGTACACTGCCGTCGCAGTCTGGCCTTAGCAGCTGCTTCCATGGCAGGAGAGATGCCACTGGTCACCATATGGCAGAGAGATGCCGCCGCTGCCTTTGGAATTTGAGGCCTAGAATGCCACCTAACGCCGCTACTGATCCTGTCCTCCCTAGGTGTGAGCATACCTCTGTCTGGAATTTTAAGGGTACCATAGCAGGAAAAGCTCCACGGCCCCTTCTGATGATGTCATTGCTTTGGGCCTTTAAAAGACTACTTCCTCCTTTGCTCAAGGCCTTCACAAGGATATCCTGTGGTTATTGGTCCTTCAAAGTCTCCTGTTTCTTGAAGTTTTCTTCTCCTGGTCTTCTGTGTCCAAGTCTTCATTCCTGAGTCCAAGTCTTCAGAATCCCGTCCAACTATTCACCGCTGGTTCAAGTCTTCAGAATCTTTTCCAACTTCCAAGTCCGTGTTTCTGAGTCCGAGTTCCTAGTTCCTGAGTCTGAGTTCCTGAGTCTGAGTTCCAAATCCAAGTTCCTAAGTCTGAGTTCCTAGTCTGAGTTCCTGAGTCTGATCAAAAGTCTGAATTCTGAATCCTGAGTCCGAAGTCTGAGTCTGTTCCTGAGACTGAGTTCCAAATCCAAGTTCATGAGTTCATGAGTCTTTTCCATGGTCTCTGGAGTTCTTTTTCCAGCTACCTACCTGTTCCAAATCCTGAGACCTCGTCTTGTTCCATCCAGCCATGTTCCTGTTTCAAGCCATGTCAAAGTCTTCAGTGTTATATCCAAGTCTCCAGCATCTTGTCCATGTCTCCAGAGTCTGTCCGGCCTCCAGAGTCTTGTCCGGCCTCCATCTGTCCTCACACTCGAACTGCTTGTCTGGCCTCCGTCTGTCCTCATGCTCAAACTGCTTTGAAGTGGCATAGGTTGCTGGCTCTCAGTTACTGGAGCATGTTGGATGTCCAAATGTTCCTGTTCCAAGCCAAGAATATTCCTGTTCCAAGTCAAGAGTTTCTTGTTTGAGCCAGCCCATGCCCTGATGCACTCACCCACCAGCAGTGTGAACCACAGCAAGCCCTGGGGTTGTGTCGGTCACGTTGCGACACAGGGGCTCACACCCTTGAGTGCCCATCCATGCTCACAACAATATGATACATAAACATAGCATACTTACACAGAAACCAATGTTGACAATAGTGGAGCCTAGGGAAACAGTCTAGGGGCAAGGGAAGTCAGAGGTACAGAAGTAGGTGGTAATATTTTAAATTATCCCATGGGGATATTGCTGGTTAAGAAGGGTAGGCTTGGTGAAAGAGCTAGGTCTTTCCCATATGGTAGAATGCTATATATTGGTTGCTAGTCTGGTCTATGCTGGGAGAGAGATCCAGAGCCTGGGGATGAAAAGAAGGTGCACATACAAGTTCATGCCAGCCTGGAATCATTACGAGCAGGGAGCTATAGGAGGTCCTTTTTTCAGATTATAGTCTGTGAGACGGATTATAGGGAGACAGATGATCCTTCAGATAGATTGTCTTGGGTTTTTTTTTTATAATTTAAAGGCAATACAGAAGGTTTGAATTGGGCCTAGTAATGTGTTGGAAACCAGTGTTGATTCAGGAGGATTGGGATAATATAGCCTCTGGGTGCAGCCAAATAATATCCATGCTGCAGCAGTCTGCACTAGCTGTGGATGGTTTAGGATTTTTTGTGGGATACGCATGTGTAGAGCATTGCAGTAGTCTAGTCAGAATAAGACAAATGCATATATGAGCATGATCAAATTGTCTCTCTCCAAATATAGTTTTATTTACTTTAGTTGCTGGAGGTGGTAGAAGACACTCCTAAAAACTGTGGTGATTTGGGATTCCTTGTTTAATATGGAGTCCTAAAAGCACATGCATTTGGGATGTCCTCCATCATCTTCAATGCAAACTTCCAGATGATGCTTGTATCTTGGATAGATGCTGTCAATGTGAGATAACATATCAAGTTTAAAAATTATCGTACTGACGTATTTGAAGCACATGACCAGATTTTATTTAATGAATAAAATAAGATAACATAACATGGATCATTCTGGAGAGAACAAAATATCAGTAGTATAAGAATTCCATATCAGAATTCAAACCACTGGGGTAAACAGTATCAAAAATCCAAAGCTGCTCCTTTTCGGCTAGCAATTCAGGCAAATTGTCATTCCTATGATGTGACTGAAAACAATCAATCACAATCCAGAAAAATTCTTCAAAAGGATATTGATTACTAATGTAATGGGATACCATGGAAGCCATTAATTATCCCATAGAAATACAACTCCAGTGCTCAATCAAGTGCATTTTGACTTGCATTTAGTTTTGTCAATGTAAAAAAATGGGCATAGATATTGCATTATGTATATGACATTCAATAAGAACATAAGAAATTGCCATACTGGGTCAGACCAAGGATCCATCAAGCCCAGCATTCTGTTTCCAACAATGGCCAATCCAGGCTACAAGTACCTAGCAAGTACCCAAAAACTAAGTATATCCCACGCTACTGATGCTAGTAATAGCAGTGGCTATTTTCTAAGTCAACTTGATTAATTGCAGGTAATGGACTTCTCCTTCAAGAACATATCCAAACCTTTTTTAATCCCAGCTACGCTAACTGCATTAACCACATCTCCTGGCAACAAATTCCAGAGTTTAATTCTACCTTGAGTGAAAAAGAATTTTCTCTGATTAGTTTTAAATGTGCTACATGCTAACTTCATGGAGTGCCATCTAGTCCTTCTATTATCCGAAAGAGTAAATAACCGATTCACATTTACCCATTCTAGACCTCTCATGATTTTAAAGACCTCTATCATATCCCCCCTAGCCATCTCTTCTCCAAGCTGAACAACCCTAACCTCTTTAATCTTTCCTCATAGGGGAGCAGTTCCATCTCCTTTATCATTTTGGTCGCCCTTCTCTGTACCTTCTCCATCGCACTATATCTTTCTTGAGATGCCACAACTAGAACTGTACACAGTATTCAAGGTGCGGTCTCACAATGGAGCGATACAGAGGCATTATGACATCCTCTGTTTTATTCACCATTCCCTCCCTAAAAATTCCTAAATGATAGACAATTAGTATTATGTTGCAAATAATATTGTCATTGTGTGATAGGATGAATGGAAATGTCTGTATTCATCCTAAAGTCACACATAGAGCAATGTCCACATTTACTATATCCAGGTGACTTCAGCGAAGTCCTAGATGAAATAGTAATGTCAGCTCTAATTACCATATCTTTTAAATTATGCCCTCTGGTATAAGCTACCCAGGGCATTTCACTTAATGAAAGACATATTTGTAAAATATGCCATTGACGGTATAATATCTTCTTAATTCAGTGAGCATTGGAAGAGAACAGAAGTATGCCTGCTGTTCTATCCCATGCCTTATCAGTGCTATTCTGATGCAACAATAGAGGTTAAGCATGGTCCATTTTCGGACCAGCATCACATACATACTGCACTGGTTCTGAACTCTAGTCCTCATTGCTCCCAGAATGGTCTGGCTTTCAGGGTAAGCAAATTATGCAAACCAACCTGATTTTTATACCAAATGTGTGTGTAAATAAATCTCATGCATATTTATTATGAATATTCTGAAAACCAGGCCTGGTTGGAGGCCCCTAGGACCAGTATTGAGAAACACTGATTTGTTGTCTTATTGTGACTACAAGAGAGTAAGAACTGCAAGGTGGTAATTGCAGGACTGGAGATGGGATCCTTCAGTTGTTACAGGTACCGTGTTTCCCCGAATATAAGACAGCGTCTTACTTTCTTTTTACCCCCAAAAGTCCCACTATGTCTTACTTTCAGGGTATGTCTTATATTGGAAAAAAAACCTGAGTGTTCAAAAAAAAATTATTTTTAAATACCTGTCGGAGGGCCGCGTGGGTCCAGGCGGCTGGCGGCGGGAGCCGGGTGGTCGCGTGTTAAATCTAGGCCGCGGGCGGGTGGGTGCTTGTTCCAGGCGGCGGCGGCGGGGGGGGGGGGGGGGGGGGGGGGGCGGGTGGACGCGCGTTAGTTCGAGACGGCCGGCGGGCGGCGGGTGGTCGCGTGTTAAATCTAGGCCGGGTCGCACAGGCGCGCATTCATTCACTGCCGGTGGGGGCTGCCGGTTGGGGCTGCCGGTGGGGGCTGCGGCAGTGAATGAATTCATTCATCCAGGCGGAGGAGCCGGCTGCTTTCGCCGCTGCCGGCTGCTTTCGGCGCTCAAGGCAGTCACATGCCGTGACGTCACAGCATGTGACTGCCTTGAGCGCCGAAAGCAGCCGGCAGCGGCAGCCGAAAGCAGCCGGCAGCGGCGAAAGCAGCCGGCTCCTCCGCCTGGATGAATGACTTCATTCACTGCCGCAGCCCCCACCGGCAGCCCCAACCGGCAGCCCCCACCTGCAGTGAATGAATGCGCGCCTGTGCGACCCGGCCTAGATTTAACACGCGACCACCCGCCGCCCGCCGGCCATCTCGAACTAACGCGCGTCCACCCGCCGCCGCCGCCTGGAACAAGCGCCCACCCGCCCGCGGCCTAGATTTAACACGCGACCACCCGGCTCCCGCCGCCAGCCGCCTGGACCCACGCGGCCCTCCGACAGGTATTTAAAAATATATATTTTTTTAAATGACAGGTACGTCTTACTTTCGGGGGATGTGTTACATTAGCCGACCCCCCTAAAATTCCCACTATGTCTTACTATCAGGGGTGTCTTACTATCGGGGAAACACGGTAGGTGTAGCTTTTTCTATGAGTTCTACTGACTCACCTTAATTCCTTCCAAAAGTGTTGTCTGCATTCCACATTAAGTCCCTGGGGGTCCAGCGGAGGTCCGGGAGCGATCCGGGAGCGATCTCCTGGTAATATGGTAATTAGAGCTGACATTACTATTTCATCTAGGACTTCGCTGAAGTCACCTGGATATAGTAAATGTGGACAGGAGGCCCCCCCAAGCTGGGCCCCCCAAGCTGGCCCCCCCAAGCTGGCCAAAAGTCCCTGGGGGTCCAGCGGAGGTCCGGGAGCGATCTCCTGCCGCGAATCGTTTTTCCATACGGAAAAACAATTCGCGTGCAGGAGATCGCTCCCGGACCCCCGCTGGACCCTCAGGGACTTTTGGCCAGCTTGGGGGGGCCTCCTGACCCCCACAAGACTTGCCAAAAGTCCAGCGGGGTTCCGGAACGACCTCCTGCAGTCGAATCATGTTGTCTATGGCCGGCGCCATTTTGCGCCGCCATTTTGCAAAATGGCGCCGGCCGTAGACAACATGATTCGACTGCAGGAGGTCGTTCCGGACCCCCGCTGGACCCCAGGTAATTTAAGGCATTTTGGGGGGGGGTTCGGGAGGGTGGGGGATTTATTTTAAAGGGTCGGGGTGGGTTTTAGGGTTGTTTAAGTGTGCCGGTTTTCCCGCCCTCCCCCTTCCCCTCCCCTTCCCCCGATTTACGATTTTTTTACGATAAATCGGAGGAATTGTTATTGTATTGCGGCTCTAACGATTTTTGACGATTTAAAATATATCGGACGATATTTTAAATCGTCAAAAAACGATTCACATCCCTAGACAGTAGGATGAATTAGCCTTTCTTAATATCCACCTACCTCCCTATAGAGTCAACTACCTTGCTATAACTTTACCTCTGGAAGAAACTAAAAAGCTCAAGAGGTAGTGTGCATATTTGGAAACTCATGCACATGTGACCGGATCCCCTAGTCTGTCATTAAATGCCTTGATTCCATTTCCCTTGACTTAAACATCTTGAGCTATCCATCCCCTCTTGCCCTTCTCCCGCCTAGGAGAGCTGGGATTGGTTGTTCATGCTATTTATAACCAGCCATTTTGTGATTTTAAGGGGTGTCTAGAATCAGTGCAAAGCAGACATCAGAGAGATGCCTCACTATTTTCCCTTTTTGGAGGCGGATTCACCGTGCACAGCCTGCCAGTGGAGTCTAGATATTTAGTTCAGTAAGGATATCTTTTTTGGCCGAAATCCTTTTGGAACTTGCCCTCTGTGACTAAAGACCAGTGAGTCCACTCACTGAACGAGGCAAGCAGCTATGACAGGCTTGGCTGTGTGAGGTGCATGAAAGCTGGAAGGACTCTATCACAGATAGGTTGTATTTCACTCTGTTCCTTTGATGAAGGTCATCCTCGCTGGCTGGATTCAAAGTGCAGAGGCTGAAGACCAGGGAGCCCATTCTCCCCATGAATGTGGCAAGCACCTGTGACAGCAGAAGTCCAGTTTAGAAAGATTTTTGTAGAATAAAGTATTTCTCTTTTATTGTGAGAAGGCTTTTTTGGCCTCCCCTTCTCACTGGGAACTTGACTGGATCAGCAAGTTCCCACCCTAAGACTTTTGAACCCGAGAAGTCACCTTTCAGAAGAACTAAAGGAATCAAGTAAGAACCATCAGGATCTCTAACAACATGGGACCAGGATACAGGGCTGGGTGGTCTGGAAGATGGTGGAGCCTCAGGTAGGATTTTTGCTATGCTAGAAGGGGACCCCTAACATAGGAATCCCTGTTAAGCCACTGGGAGAGCTTTGGTGCACATTTTATATCACCAATAGGGAAGCCCAACCAGTTTGCTGAAGGAAAGGACACCTACCCAGATTGAAACACCCTACCTATAACAAATTCAGCTGTAATTGCATACTATTTAAAGATGGACATTAATTTGAAATTAAACTGTTCAGTAAATTCTTATTTAATGCCCAGTTCCTGGTCCTGCTTGTTCTTTCACAGCATCTCCCTCCCAGGGATGCTACAGCTACAAGCACATACACAGGATCAAACACCACTATCCGGCCTATAAATGAGAGTCTCCCCCCATAAAAAGAATCCCCCCACCCAAGGCATCAGGAGTTGAGCTTGGGATGGAGTCAGCTATAGGGATCGGCCCCAAAGATGATAAATTATGAACCCCCCCCCCCCCACACACACACACATACATACATACAAGAGGCTGAGGTTTGAGTGAGCTACAGGCGAGAAAAGAACAGAACAATGCAACTATAACCTGAGTCACAAGCTCAGGAGATTGAAAAGGTTGCCAGACATCCTGCTGTGAGGATACTTAACTGACCATTGAATGGATTAGTCAGGTAGAGGATTTGCATGTCACCTGGACTTCTGGGTAATTTTGTAGGAAATATCACTAACAAAAATCTAGAGGATTCTAAATTACAGAACTATGACTAGGGAAGGGATTTGTGAGAGAAATGTGCTGGAAGACAGTACTGGGCAGCAGACAGATTTTCACCCCGACTAGCAGGGGTATTCAGACACATTGGGTATGAAGTTCCCAACTAAAACAAGCAAGATGGAAAATTATTATATTCTACTGGATAACTGCTGCTGATTAAGCTAAAGTGCTTGCTTAAGAGATCTAAACCCACTGAGTGGAGAATGGCTAAAAGACAAGTAAAAACTGGAGAAAACTTTTCTCTTGAGCAAAAGCAGAGAGACCCCCCCCCGTGAAAAGAGGTGGAGTTGGGTCTCCCTAGTCCCAGTGTTGGCAGGAGCTGAAAAAGGGGAAGGGTAATAACAATGCTTCAGTAAGTAGCACCAGGTCCCTTCTATTCTATAGGGTGGTATGCTGTGGGGACCAACAACCCCAAATTTCCAAATATTACATGTTCTTGCTGCCTTGTAGAAATGTATATAGTTGTATGGACTGAGACTAATCACAGAGGGGTAGATTTTATAATTTAGTGCGAATGCGTACTTTTCTTCGCGGGATTTCAATAGATACGTGCGTAGTCGCGTGTATCCATTAAAATCCAGGATCGGCGCGCGCAAGGCTGCCAATTATGGGCAGCCTGCGTGCGCCGAGCTGCGCAGCCTGCCTCCATTCCCTCCCTTCCCCTACCTAAACCCCCCCCTACCTTTATCGCTGGATTTACGCCTGCCAGAGGCAGACGTAAATCTGCGCGCGCCAGCAGGCTGCTGGCGCGCCATCACCCGACCTGGAGGCTGTTCCGGATGGGCGCGGCCATGCCCCCGGAACGCCCCCGGGCCGAAACCACGCAAGCGGCGCTGCCCCCGGAACATCGCGTCACCCGCGCCATGCCCCCAAAATGCCGCATCACAACCGCCATGCAAGCCCCGGGACTTACGTGCGTCCCGGGGCTTGCGCGCGCCGCCGAGCCTATGCAAAATAGGCTCGGCGCGCGCAGCGGGGGTTTGGGGTAGGTTTTCGGTGGGTACGCGGGTATCCCTTTGAAAATCTACCCCAGTGTATGTAAGTATGCTGCTTGACATCCTATTAGCAATGTACATAGTCATATAGAAATATATAAACTTGTACATATTTGTACATACTGCCAGCCTTGTTCACAGTCCCATTTGTTTTTTCTGGGTTCCACTAACACCTTCTTCTCTAGGTGGAGGCACCAGGCACCAAGAACATGAGGACCGATAGAGTCTGCCCTAGGGGGGTTCCCACCAGGTCGGTGGGGCATTACAATTAGATGTGTGCCCTAAGGGAATCGCCCCTCCTAGAAAAGGGGTCACACACATGCTCAGGAAAGTCTTTACGGAGCTGTGAGAGCTGAATCATTGTCAGTGTGGTCAGATGATATCACTCACATGTAATGGTTAATTCATCCTTCTGTCTATGGAGACCCCTGTTTACAAGTAAGCAAACTTACTTTTCAGTCTCAGGATAATCATGAGTCATTTGATCCAACACAGTTGCTCAATTCCAAGTCAGAGAATGTCACAAATTTTCTGCAGTTTTCTAACTGAACTTTATACTAGAAGGGGGAATTTCAGTATTAACGAGCTTTCTCTTTCAGTAAATCCTACCTCCCATTCTCTGACCTCTTTTCCTGCTGTAAGAATTAGATGAAAGGACTTAAGTTATAGAAAAGGTGAGAATGTGTGAATATTTTATGAATGGTGTGTGAATATACAGCAATGAGATCTGAAGCCTTGGCAAGGCGTTACTGCACATAAGTTTCCAACTTATGTAACTATTTCTTCAGTAAGTTAAGGATTTTAAAAAATTCTAGTTGTCTGTCGGATGTTAGCTACGATGATTCACTAGAATGCTCAGATTTAGTCCCATCAAAAAAATGAATTTCATGGGGTATGAAATCAATTATTGGATTTCTTCCTGTGTCTTTGGGATTCAAAATCAAGCAGGACCACGCGGACCTGAACCTGCTCTTTGCATGGGTGCTTTTTCCAGCAAAATTACTGTGCATGTATGTATATCAGTAGTAACCCTCCCTTCCCTGACTCCATCCCCAGGAATGACTCATGACCCATGGGTGCAATTGGCTATTCAAAGAGGCGGGGTCCCATTACCAACCTCACTGCCCCGTGTTCCAAGGCTGTCTCCACTAGACCAAACCAGCCCCTCTTCCTGGAATACTTTTTTCCTCATTACAGTGATATCTCTTGAAATGTTATTTAGTCTGATACAGCATCTTTCACCTTAGTCATTACTTTCAATTTGTTGCTCCTTCAGTCGCTTTGCTGAAGTCATGTTACTTACATTTCGTTATATTCTTGATACGTTTTGTTGTTGCATTTGAGCTGTACTTCTGTGTTTCACTATGTTGCCCCATTCCTTTTCCCTGTTATTATGTAATTTCACTACTTTTGTTATAATGTGAACCGGCGTGATGAACCTTTACGAACACCAGTATAAAAAAGCTAATAAATAAATAAAATAGACCACAAGGGTGTCCTCTGCTTCCTCTCTGCGTCTCTGGGTGAATCTCCTGCAGCCACTTCTGGTATTTGCCAGCTGGCTCTGGCAGTTCTGCCTGCAAACTCTGGCATAGGCCTTAATGCAGCAGGGAATATTAGGCCAGATCTGGTTTCTGTCTCTGAAAGGGCTTCCTGCCAGTAAGCACATTGCACGGTGACTGGCTTTGGGCCTGAACTCTGTGGCAGTTGTGACACTTGGATCTCTCAATGTTAACTATTGACTCTGTAAGTGCCAAATTTGATCGCACAGATGATAGGGCTTCTTGATGTCTAGATGGGATGGCCTGGATTCCAGGACATTCACTTCTTCTTTGATTGGGTCAAGCCCTTCCCTAATCAAACCCATGAGTCAGCAACAGAATTAAAATATATGGTCTTGATTTCAGGTTTCATGAAGCTATGCAATTTACCCATCATGCTCTCCTTAGCTTGAGAGCCTCAGGAGTGGCCTGTTTGTGTAAGGGCACAATCTCATCCGTCATCCATCCTGCTCATTTGTCCACATGGCCACTTGCGTCACTTGATTTCGGCATGAAACCCTTCTCCATGCTCCCCCTTTGCTCAATCACCTCTTTAACAGAGCCTGAAAAGGCAGCCATCTTGAAAAATCACCCAAAATGCAAAACTTCACAAAACAGTCCTAGAAAAAACAAAATTGATGTGGTTTTCAAACACCCCAGAATGAATTCAGAATAATAAAGCTCCAATCTCCTTAACCACTCCCTGTTTGGACTACTGTTTTGTTACCCCTCTTTTACAAGATAAAGAGAAACACACTTGGTACAAAAATAGAATGCCAAAGGTTGTGTTCCAAAACAGAGGGAAAACTTTACTAAAAATGTAAAGCAGTCCAATAATACAAAAATAATGCAGATAATTCTTCGCAAATCAGAAGAGACAAAATTAGTAAGCACAGTCTTTTTCCAGCTCACAGACTCCAAATACAAATTCCATATGCACTTTGAATAATCCCCTGGCAAGAAGCTGATTTTCTTTAAATTCCCACAGATGTCCTCTTTCTCAGAAACCCTTTGAATTCAGGGAATTCTTTTCCCACCTAAAGAAATGGCAAATAGCTAGTCATGCACTCAGTCCTCCATGCAAGTCTCCCTTTTGCAATGAAATTTAGGTAAAGAAACTCAGAGTCCTTTGGCTGAAATCCTCCTAGTATCCCCTTCCAACCAGATGAGAATGTGCAATTCCCTCTCCAAATGGACAGGAGACAAGGCTACATGCCTCCTCCTATCCCGGAGCCCAAAGAGCAAGTAGCCTCTTGCCGCCTCTCCCTGGCTGCCTTATCCATGAGCTCTCATTCCACTCCCCAGTGACTCACTGTATCACCATTTATATCGCCCACCTGTCATTCTTAAGTGACTGCATCTCCATTGGAACCTGCCATTACTAGATAATTCCCAATGATAGTCTATGGAGAAAACCTTCACCTCTCTACAACGGAATGTATGTGACATGCAAAACCAGCTCCGTATTTCATCCACAAAACATCTCCTTTTCTCATCCATTTTTGGTGGAACATTGACCTTGATGATATAATGCAATTTGCACACGCAACAGAGGCATGTGTACTACTGTGTATTCATGAACTGCTATGTCACTATATGTGGAATGTGGGCATTGATCACATTTGGGCCAGATGTACTAAAGAGTGTTATCCATTTTGTGTCTATGAGAAAAATGCTTAGTACATCTGGCAAAAACTTTTGCCATGCTTCATGAAAATTAAGAGGGCTTTTTTTTCTCATTTTATCCCAGTGACCTTGGGCAAGTCACTTTAACCTCCATTGCCTCAGGTACAAACTTAGGAGAGAGAGAGAGAAAGAGAGAGAGAAACTCATCTTTGGATGAGTTTCCTCACTCCAAAGGTCATCAAATCTTCACAAGAGAGCACTCTTCTGTTTGTACGTCTCACTCTGAATGTCAAAGTGGCCCCTAACCCCCTACACTAATATCTAAACCTCACCTCGAGTTACTAAGTGGGCCTCCCATAGAGATATAAATACCTATCAGCATTTGCATCACACCAAACACTATGGTGCTTTTGCATGCATTAAATGTGTTTTTTGCATGCGAAAACACCATATAACACTTTGATAAATGACCCCCTTAGATTGTAAGCCCTCTGGGGATAGGGAAATACCTACAGTACCTGAATGTAATCCACTTTGACGTGCTGAAAAAAGTGCAAAAAGCAGAATATATAAAAAAATCTAAATACAAATAAAAGATTGATCATTTATTTATTTATTTGATTTTGATTTTGCCTTTTAGACACTTCAAAGTGGATTACATTCAGGTACTGTAGGTATTTCCCTGGGCAATAACTTAGAAGATGTGATGAACTCAGAATATGTATGACTATGAACTGGAAAATGTATTCACTGTGGTATTGAATTAGAAGGTGATCCTTAACACAAAGCATATGATCTTTGACCATGAATTTGAATGCTAATATTCTAAACTGTTGTGATCTTTATTTGGAACGATGGTATATAAACACCTAAACAAATCAATCAATCAATAAATAAATAAATAAATAAACTCAAAGCGCTTTGCTTCACAACACTTCCATTTCCGTGTGGAATTTACCCCTTGGAGCCTCAATACACTCAATAAATGATTAAAAATGTTATTCTTCAGGTACTGAGGTGTAGATAATGAAAGCATTTGTTTATTTATTTTGCCATGTTATATATCGTCGTTCCAAAAGAAGATCACAACGGTTTACAAAATAAGCATTTATATTCTGGTTCAACATTCATATTCTATGTCAACACAATAGCAAATACATATTAACTATCTTGTTGTCCTCTAATAAGGAAAAAAAATTGCAAAAGAATTAAAGGGGAATTTTAAAAGCCCAGTGTGCTCCAAAATCGGGAGACATGTGAATATGTCAGGCTGGCATGTGCTGTGCGGATTTTAAAGGGTGACCGAGTACATTTGTATATCCCGCTGCATGCACAAATGAAAAGTTCCAAAATAGGGTGGGGCATGGGTGGGGCATGGGTGTTCCTGGATTTAAACTTAAAAATTGCCTGCCTATTCCCTCCCGATGCAGCCTACGGGCAAAAAATGGGAGGATGTCGGGGACACATTTCTCTTTAATCATTCACCTGGATGACTTTCAAGCATGGTCCTGCACTCCACAAATATACCTTTATTATTGTTATAGTTACTTTCACAAACGTAAGAAAAGGCAAAGAACCATTCTGTAACAGTAGCAGTAGTTTACACTAGTAGGTAAGTCAATGGGAATGCATTTTGGCTTAAGACAAGACTCCAATAAAGAATGGAATATGCAGGCAGCGATTTCCTGTGTATCTCTGTGGAAAAATAATGTACAATTTAATATAAACTATGGTTTAAAATGATCATTGATGCTGATGGTGCTCCTGCAAACTGTAGTTTGTTTGTTTCTTTGGTTTTTTGTTTTTTTTTTAAATAAAATCTCCTATTTATCTACACATCATAGAACATGCTTCCTTACTAATCTTCTACTTTGCTTCTATCCTGTCAGGGAGAGGTTCCCTCTGAGGGTGAGAGGATAATTTAATGTTCATTCCCATCCTCAGTCTCTATGCAGAGACTGCCAGCAAAACAGATTCATGTTCAGCTAGCACCTAAAAAATAACCATAATAACATAGTTAATGTGAACAGATGAGGACCCCCTTGGCCATCACTAGAACATAAGAACATAAGAATTGCCATATTGGGTCAGACCAAGGGTTCATCAAGCCCAGAATCCTGTTTCCAACAGTAGCCAATTCAAGTCACAAGTACCTGGCAAGCATCCAAACATTAAATAAATCTCAAGCTACTATTGCTCAATAATTAATAATTAATAGCAATTTATGGATTTTTCATCTAAGAACTTATCCAAACTTTTTTTAAACCCAGCTACTCTAACTACTGTAACCACATCCTCTGGCAATGAATTCTAGAGCTTAACTATGTGCTGAGTGAAAAATAATTTTCTCTGATTTGTTTTAAATTAGCTACTTGCTAACTTCATGGAGTGCCCCCTAGTCCTTCTATTATTTGAGATAGTAAATAACCAATTTACGTTAACTTGTTCAAGTCCTTTCATGATTTTGTAGACCTCTATCATATCCCCCCTCAGTCAAGTCTTCTCCAAACTGAACCACCCTAACTTATTTAGCCTTACCTCATAGATAGGCCACTTATCATTTTGGTCGCCCTTTACTGTACTTTCTCCAGTGTAACTATATCTTTTTTGAGATGCGGTGACCAGAATTGTACACAGTATTCAAGATGCGGTCTTGACGCCAAGATCACTTTCCTGGGTGGTAACTCCTAAGATAGAACCTAACATTGTGTAATTACAGCAAGGGTTATATTTTTCTCTATATGCATCACATTGCATTTGTCCACATTTCATTTCATCTGCCATTTGGAAGCCCAATCTACCAGTCTTGCAAGGTCCTCCTAAAATTTATCACAATCCGCTTGACATTTAACTACTCTGCATAATTTTGTGTCATGTGCAAATTTGGTCACCTCACTCGTCATATCATTTTCCAGATCATTTATAAATCTAGTAAAACGCATCAATCCACGTACAGATCCCTGAGGCACTTCACTGTTTATCTTTTTCCACTGTGAAAACAGACCATTTAATCATACTCTGTTTCCTTTGAACCAGCTTGCAATCCACAAAAGGACATTGCCTCCTATCCCATGAACTTTTAGTTTTCTTAGAAGCCTCTCATGCAGAACTTTGTCGAATGCCTTCTAAAAATCCAAATATACCACATCTACCACTTCACCTTTATCCACATGTTTATTCACCCCTTCACAAAAATGTAGATTTGTGAGGCAAGACTTCCCTTGGGTAAATCCATGCTGGCTGTATCCCATTAAACCATGTCTGTCTAAATATTTTATGATTTTATTGTTTATAACAGTTTCCATGATTTTTCCCAGCACTGAAATCAGGCTCACCAGTCTATAGTTTCCAGGATCATCCCTGGAGCCCTTTTTAAATATAAGGGTTACATTGGCCATCTTCCAATCTTCAGATACCACAGATGATTTTAGTGATAGGTTACAAATTAACTGAAATAGGTCTGAAATGTCATTTTTTAGTTCTTTCAGAACCCTGGGGTGTATGCCATCCAATCCAGGTGATTCACTACTCTTCAGTTTGTCAATCTGGCCTACTACATCTTTCAGGTTCATAAGAACATAAGAAATTGCCATGCTGCGTCAGACCAAGGGTCCATCAAGCCCAGAATCCTGTTTCCAACAGAGGCCAAACCAGGCCACAAGAACCTGGCAAGTACCCAAACACTAAGAAGATCCCATGCTACTGATGCCAGTAATAGCAGAGGCCATTCCCTAAGTCAATTTGATTAATAGCAGTTAATGGACTTCTTTACCAAGCCCTGGGAGATACATCCAGGATGTGAGAGGACAATATACCACCTGGAGAGCAGGACCTTGCTTCAGATTGTTTTCTGATGAGCCAGGTTAATACTCTCTGATGAGACCTTCCTCCTCCAAGCCAGCACCAGGGCTGCCAGACTGGAATTGAGACTTGGCTATGATGTCCCTGAAGGTCTCATCTATATACCACTCTGTCTGCCTCAGCTCCTCCAGGTCTGCCACTCTAGCCTCCAGAGATCAGACCCGTTCTCTGAGAGACAGGAGTTCCTTGCATTGGATGCACACATACAATTTCTCACCAGTGGGTAAAAAATCATACATGTGACACTCTATGCAGATGACTGGGAGACCCCCCTCTTGCTGCTGGACTGCTGCCTTCATCTTAAATTTGTTCAGTTCCTAGTTAAGTTTTAGGTTGCATTCAATTAAAGTTCTTTAAATGTATTAATGTATTCACTATATATCTTGTAGTGACCTACAAGGGAATGATTAAGGTGTGGGGAATTTCTGAATTTAAGTTAAAAGGCTGATTCATTTTTTTAATTTTTTTTTTAGTGTGAAAGTGTCACCTGTCTATAAATTAATGGATGAGCTAGGGGTAGGTGGGAGAGGGGTGGGAGGGCTGGGAAAAATAAACACACAAATTTCTGTTTTTGGTCTACCTTTCTGGCTACCTATTTAATACAAACACACAAACTTCTGTTTTTTGCCTGCCTTTCTGACTACCTATTTAATACAAAACACACAAAACTCCTGGTTTTTGCCTGCCTTTCTGACTACCTATTTAATACAAAACACACAAAACTCCTGGTTTTTGCCTGCCCTCTGACTAGCTATTCAACACAGACACACAAGCACATTAAATAATATATCCCAATTCTTTTAAGTTTTAAAAATTTCCCCAAGCAGTACTTACTGATTCTTTTCAGCCACCAGCAAGGTGATCCTCTCCTCTCAGTGCTCCCACTGGATTATGGGTTGCTGAGCTCTTGCCCCCGCCTACTGAGAGCCTACTCTATGTATGTTTGTCTCCCTCTCTTACTCTTACCAATGGTCTCTGTCTCTGTCCCACACTTTGTAGAATTCCATATGTAGGAAGCCAGGTGACAGAAAGCAGGAAAAATATTGAATGCCACTCTCTAAGGAATGCCAGATGGGAAAATATAAAGTGAGAAACTTAGCAGGAGAGAATAAACAGAACAAGCTGTTGTAGATAAGAATAACTAGAGTAGAAAAGAAAGAAGACCTATGCAAAGTATGTAATTTTATATTTGGTTCAACATTTTCCTCCCCTTCCTTTGGACTTCCAGCTCAATTGAAATTGGCCTCTACAGGGCAATGGTGCCATCAACCTACATTCTCAACTACATGGGAAGGGGGGGGGGGGGATTTCACCCATTTTTAAATCCCTTTCTCACATAGCCCAGCCATCTCAGTGACAATTCACAGCCAGGGCTAAGAAACCACACCTCCCTCCAGAACTCACACTCCACATGCACCCAGAGTCTGGTCAATAGGTGTCTCCATTGTCTGATAAAACTCCCTCTGCTCTGGAGCTAGGAATACTGTTGCTGTAGCATCCCAGCCCCATTTGACCCAAGGAGCAGAAACCACCCTTGGAAATCAATCCTAGGTATCCAGCATGGCAGTTCACAGTAGTATCACCGACCCACTGGGCTTTGCCAGAAATGAAATAAATTGATAGGTGTGGAAAATAAACATGAAAATGTCCATTTCTGAAGGTGCAACTGCAAATTCCAGCATGAATATACCATCCACAGCCATCAAGTACTCTAATTTCAGGCAGCACTGGAAAATGCGCTAAGCTTTAATCTAAAGAGCAGAAATTTCAAGATGAACTACCATAAGATCATAATTCTTATCATGCCATTGTAATCAAAACAAAAGGCTGCAGGGCTGATGACCTTCTAGATTACGTCTGTGCGTGGATTGGATGCACCCTGATAAACAATGAGATTATCACTGTAGCGATACCATGTTGAAGTTTTATCATTTTTAAATCAAAACTAAATTTCAAAAAAGTAGAATGTAAACAATGAGGCCAGAAACACATTTTGAGAAAAAAAACATTAAAGTGCTCCTTTTCCTCCAGACCTAGTGGAAGCACTAGGAAAACTTGGTGACTGCCTAGAGTGTCACAAGTTTAGGGGAGGTCACCTAGTGCTCCCATTGGCCCTGATCAGCACAGCCCCACATGCCTGGAAGAAAGAAGGCCTAGAGGCAATGCAGTGGAGGCCAGGCTGGCACAGCCTGAAGGAGCAGAAGCAGAAGGAGTGTTGGCTGGGCCCATGGGGATAGAAGAAAGAAGGCAGCGGTGTGTCTGCTGGGTCTACACATCCTAAAGAAGCAACAACAGTTTCATCAGGCCACACAGCCCGATGAAAAAGCAGCAGAATTGCCTGGGCCTGTGGGGCTGGAAGAAAAGAACACTCAAGAAGGGGAGCAGCATTGGCTGGGTCAAGCAGCCTGAAAAAGTAGCGGGACCATGAGCACTAGCTAGGCTTGTAGGGCTAGAGTAAAGGAGAACTCAGGATGCAGAGCATGTCTGGAGCATGGCCTGAAGAAGCAGAAGTAACAGCAGTGTCAACTGAGTCGTGCAGCTGAAGACAGGATCATGAGCAGTGTTCACCCACCAAGGAGAGAGAAAGATGGTGTCCTGATGACAGAGGATCCTCCAAGGAGGAGGCTGCTGCTGCTTATTCTAGAGGGAGAGAAGAGTGAGTGTGTGTGTGAATGAGCATGTGTGAAAGAGAGCATATGAGAGAGACCATGTCTGTCTGTGTGTGTGTGTGTGTGTGTGTGTGTATGTGTGTGTGTGTGAATGAGCATGTGTGAAAGAGAGCATATGAGAGAGACCATGTCTATGTGTGAGTCTGTGAATGTGCATGTGTGAGTGGGTGTGAGAGTGAGCATGTGCATGTGTGTGAAAGCATGTAAAAGTGTGTGTGTGTGTGTGTGTGTGTGTGAGAGAGAGAGCACGTAAGAGTGTATGTGTGAGAGAGCATGTGAGCAAGCATGTGTGTGTGAGAGCATGTGAATGAATATGTATGTATGAAAATGAGCATGTGGAAGCAGCATGTGAGTGTGAGAGCATGTGTGTGTGTGAGTGTGTATGAGCATATGAGCATGTGTTTGAGAGAGTGAGAATGTGCGAACATGTGAGAGAGAATATGTGTGTGGGAGAGCATGTAAGAAAGTATGTATTTAAGAGGGAGCATGTGTGTGAGAGCATCTGTGTGTATGTGTGTGAGAAAGCATGTGAGAGAACATGTATGTGTGAGAGAGAGAGAACTTGTGTTTGTGTGTGGGAGGGAGAGACAGAGCATTTGTGTGTGTGATATGTGTGAGTAAGTGAGCGTGTGGGAATTGGAAAGTGTGACTGTGTGTAAAAGAGAGAGGAAAAAGTTTGTTCACCACCACCCCTTCTCCCTACGAATCCATGACAATCTCAGGATAACTGGATATCAAAAGTTTCCAGGTATGGTTTTTACTTCTCTGGTATGTTTCTTTTCAAATTATCTTTTGGCCTGCTCAGGGCCAGATTTAAGATTTTGGCACCCATAACCAGATTGTCACAGTGGCATCCTTTGAAGCTCTGTGGGCACATGGCCTGAAAACAAGCAGAAGGAGGCGACTCTCTGGCCTGGGTATTTGATGCCGTCGAAATATGGTGCCCTAGGCAGTTGCCTATGCCTAAATCTGGGCCTGGGTCTGATTTATTAATGTTTTACATCTGACTTGCCCATACTTATGCTCCTTCCTATTTTCTTCATTTGGATCCACCTTCCAGTTTTTGAAAGAAGTCCTCTTGGCTTTAACAGCCTCTTTCACCTCACCACTTAACTGTGCTTGCAATCATTTGATCTTCTTTCCACCTTTTCTAATCTAGTCCGGGCTTCCCAAATGGTGTTTCAAACAACATCTAACCCCGCATGCAATCTTTTAACTTTTTCTAGTCCCCAGCCCTCTGGATGATAATAGTGACCCTCCCGTTGCAGTGGCTGAGGTGCAGAATGGCTAAGGGGGTTTCAGGTGGAACCAGAGGAGTCACCAGATAGAAATACCAAGAAGGGAAGGATAGAAAAAGAAATTCTCCTTTCTATTGGGTCTCCTGTATAATGGAAAAGAAGTCCGGAACCCACCCAGATGAAATCACTTTAAGCATTCAAGACACTTCAAAACTGGTACATTTGTATTTTCACTCAAGAATTATCAATGTTATCTTTACAGTGAGTAATGTTATAACACAATATAGCAAATCTTCAAAGAAATGTTAAATAAGAACTCTATCTTTTTTAGCTCAAGGAACTAGCTGAACCTGTTCTGAATGTAGACAAAGTTAACTATCAGATAAGTACCCTAGTACTTCTCTTTTTTAATAAAGTGCCACTAGGAATCAGTAGTGATTAAAGAAATCTGATTCTTGGTGTAAATTCTGCTCCCAGATGATGTTAATCGAACCAGCAGATGAATCGTACTATGAAACAAATTACCAGGAAACTTTTCTGGTAAGTATGAGTTGTTAAATATTTGTGTCTCTCTTTCTCTTTCTGTCTTATCTTACTTTTTCTATCACTGTTCTGATTTTGTTTCTTTATGTTCCTCTTTCTTTCTCTCTCTCTGTTCACTGTTTTCACTGTTGTCTTTAATGTATGGGAGTATCCTTTCCTTTTCTATACCCTCTGCAGGTTTAAGGCTGTTGGTCTAGCTAAATTTTTTTTTTTATGGATGTGGGTCAGTGTACACTTATCTGGGTCATTTTCTTGATGAATGATTTGAGTGTATCGTGCTGGCATCAAACTGTGCTGGTCTTTGCCCTCTGACTGTGTCTAGGGGTCGACAGTAGGTGGTGCTGTTTGAGTTTGTTCCATGAGAAGCTTTGGTAGATCTGGTCTCAGGAACTCTTCTTATGACCATGGGCTGATCTTCTTCTAAGCTGTTCTTGAAATAATTGAAAAACAGGACTCCTGTCTACCTTGTTGTGATACAGTTTTCCGACAGAGAATCTAAAATGAATACTCAGTGTTGTCTCATTGGCTTAGTGCCACTCAGTACTAGCTATGGCTCATTAAAAAAATGATAATCAAATATCCCTATTTCTAGTAAACAAAGAAGGAAGTTGTTGGGGGTTTGTCTAATTGCTGGCCACAATTAGCCAACCTCAGTTAGTGAAAGAACTCTCAAGTGAAAGAAAGGCCGCAGAGAAGGAAGGTGTCTATGACCTCTGCTACAAATGCTGTTATTTTTAGAGAGAGTCCTCTCTAGGTGTCTCTGGGAACTAAAAGGTTATTGTTTTTAACAAAGGCTATGCAGATACTAAAAATGCTTATGTGCTGAAACCAAGAGAACTGTTAGCCCAAGGTCAGACCAGAAACCTGGGAGTAACAGGGGGCGGCAGTAAACACCAGACAGTACCAAGCAGATGTGCTGGATTGTGATAGAAACAGTAGGAGGAGAGGGACTCCACTCCTGCTTTTTGTAAGTTAGGATAAAAGTAAGCAGATTTGTGAGAACAGCAGCGAGCATCGCGTGTTACTTATTTAAGACTTCCGGAGCTGAATGGATTTATTCTTGGACCCATTTCATCTAACATTAAGAACGTAAGATTTGCTATCTTTATATGGTTCTTGTAATACCTTTCTAATTATTATTATTTGCTTGCAATCACCTCTACAGTGCTTGCTGTTTACCATTTGTGTTATTATCCTCTTGCTTAGTAAGTGCTCAAATAAACTTTCCATCTAATACCTGGATCCTGGTGCACTGACTCAGTGTACATGCTTGTTGGTGTATCAGAAAAGCCCCAAGGTATCACCCTTTTTCCTGAGAATTAGCCAAATGGTAGGACCTGTGGGATTACAGGCAGAGCCCCTCGGTATATTCTCTGTGTGTGTGTGCGACCAGAACCCAGAACAGAAATTATGACCAGTAATGGCAGTGCTGGCGTAGATACTCAGACAATTTTCACTCATTCTATATATTTATATGGTATTAGGCTGAGTTTGTCATCAGAGCCCTGCAATTACAAATTATACAGTTAACACAAGTGCAACTTTGTATTAATACCAAGTAACATTTATGTTCGGTCACTTCTTTAATTTTCAGACACCCAAAGATTACAAGCTGGGTCACCTCTGATACCTTTTTCCTGTATCTGTCATAAGACTGAGATTTCTTCATTTCTCTCAGTGACCCTGCGTGATACTTTAAATCACTTTTAAGTGGTGCATTCTTTTTTATATTTAGGATAACGTTTTGTTCAGAGTCACAAATTTTAATAATCGATCCTGCTGTAAGATTTAGAAAGCTTACTTCTTGAAGAACTGGGATCTTACCTTGTTTTCTTCTACAGCACAGCACCTTGATTCTATCTGCGACTTTAGTATGGATAATGAAAACATCCCAGAGTATCTTCCTTTAAGGAAGGCTTTAAGGTGTTTTAGTCTCCAGGATTGGTTAAGGACCAGGGTTTCACAACAATTTTATAGGCTAGAGCAGTGGTTCCCAACCTGGGGTCTGTGGTCCCTCAAGGGGACCCTCCAGAAGGGATGCCAGAAAACCTAGGGAGAAAATGAGGGGGCTGCTGTTACCTGTGATTAGTTTGAGCTGCAGCCCCCACAAGCCAGGAGAGTGAGAGTGGAGCCTAATACTGCTCAAAAAACATCACCCCCACATTACTGCAGACCAGGAAGAAGAGGAGGGACAGAGAGGGGCGGTTCGCACCCATTAGAAGCCAGAGGTGGAGAAGAGAGGAGCTGATTGTGGCTGTCAGAATCTTTGTAGCCTTTACTGCAGGCACTAAGGAAAGCAGAGGAAAGCTGGGTTATCACAGAAGTGGTGATAAACATTTCCCTCTACCGCTACATGTTCTGCTACTGGCCTGTCAGAGAGAGGGGAGAGCTGCACTGGAAAAGTGAGCAGATCGGTTCAAAGGAAGAAAGGAGGAAATGGGACTGAGATTATCCGTCTGAGGGGAAAGACAGAGGGCAGAAGGATTGCTTGATCTGTACAAGGGGAGTGAGAGTGGATGGCAGTCTATCGGGAGAGAAGGAGAGGACCCCCTAGGAATCACGCTGCACAGAGGTAGAGAAAAAGGGAGGGATAGAAGACCACCAAGGTCCAGGAGAGAAGAAGGGAAAGATGACCACTGGGAATCAAGGAGGAGGGAGGACGAGACATTAAACCCAAAAGTTATTTAGGGAATCATATAGACAGACAAGGAGTCTTCTTCCCTTTGAGAAGCAGGCAATTGCATTGCTTTTTCAAAAATCTAAATTATTTTGGGACTCTGATTTTTCTCTTACGTATTTGTAAGAATCCTAAAAGAAAATAATAAAGTATAAAAGAAAAGCAGGCTAAAAGGAGATCAGTTTTCAGGGTAAGTTTCAAAACTTTTTATGTGGCTAATCGTGTTTACCAACATAAAAAGGCCTTTTGAAAATTACCCACCCACCACTAAGGGTAAAAGTATCTGTTCTGTGAGCAGTGGGGTGGGGGAGGGGCGGAGCAGGAATACACTGGAAGAGGGAAAATAAATGCAGAGATTTAATTTTGAAATCTTTGTGCATACTTTCATGCATGTGCTTCAAAACTGATGAAAAGTACATAAGAACAAAAGTACTGGCTTTCCCCCATGGGAAAAAGCAAACTCTGTGGGCATTTTGCCCTTGAAAATTAGATTGCAGGTCTGCAGGTACCAGTACTGATTTTTTTCCCATTGCAGCTGGACTGGAAAGTGGGATGGCCTCAACACTGAATTATGAGGGCAATTTTTAAATTGCTTTGGAAATTGTCCTCCCTACATATTCAGTTTAGATTTTTTACATTATGAACGATTCTGGAGTGCATCTCATTATTTTCTGTTCCAAATCTTATCTGGACATCCTTTCTCAAATTTGCCTGGAACCAGTGAAATTTTCACACACACACACATCTCATTCACTCTGTATGTGCTTACACCTTCCTTCAGTGTCTTCTCTAACAGTGCTTATGGCACTTCAACAGCTTCTGTGAGAGAGCAGCTGTGTGGAGCTCCTCTGAACTGTGCCGACCCTCTGCTGGAATTCTCAACTGTAACAACCCAGAGGATCCTTACGCCGACATTGATGTCAGCTTAATTAGTCCCTGGGAATTCTTTATGGAAAGCTTTAGCCTATTTTTATCATTTTAGTATCCCCCCTTCTTTATATGGTTTTGTGGAAATAAGCTTTTAGGGATTTTTTTTTAGCCTTTTTATGACTCCATACAAGGTCAGATTGATTACTTAGCTAGCTGAAAACTCAAATATGGGCTTCCATTTGCCACCTCACTGGAGATTCCCACATTTTTTTAATTTTTTTTTACAAAATGGTGGATGTTAGTTAATTTGCATAGACTCTGACAGCATTCTAAAACCGCCTTTGCCTGAAATGGAGTCCACAGCTGCAAAGCCCTGAACTGAATCAGAGGTATTATTTTTACTCAAAACTTTGACTCTGGAACCAATTTTCATTTCCCAGTTGGTCCTTTTTGACTAATTAAAAGTGATCCCCAGCTTTTTTTTTTTTCCCAAGGTCACCTACCATAATCTTAATGTGAAAGTGAATTAAAGGATATCAGAATAAAAATAAAAATTTTCCCAATTATTTTTTCTCAAACCACCAATTAATGATGGGTCTCTTAATCTCTCTCAGGTGATTCTCAGAATATTCCTTTGTTGAACCATTGATGGAGCTCACTTGTCCTTCTAATCTTGACATTTTTTATTTGAGCCTATTTAAACTGTCTTAAAGTCCATCAAAGGTCAGTTTAGGAGTAAAGAAGGCTGTTTTTACTTAACCACCACCATTAATTTACTCAATTTGGGGCAATTTAAAGTGATATAACACCTGTTTTTACTGGGGGTTATCAAAGCCCCTTTGGTGCCCTAATAAGTACAGAGGCCACCTCAGGAGATTCCTCTGATCTGCACACAACTCTTCGTTTTCCAGATTTCTTTTTTTTATTTTTTAAGGGAGTTCTGGGCACTTTTGGGTCGGGGCAGGTGCCTTTCACCCAGAACTTTAAGAGTTATGTGGGACCTCAGGCAAGCTTCTCCCATCCAGAATCGCTGCACGTTTTTCATGTTTGCCATTCATTCTCTTAGAATTTAACTTTCAGTGAGCCCCCCCCCCCCCCCCCCCCCCCCCCCCCCCCCCCCGTCTAGCTGCAAACCAGAAGCGCTTGCGCGGGTCATTTCTGGTGCAGCCCAAATATATCATTGGCGCTGGGGACTTTCCCCAGGTCCCCGATCCTGAACTCCGGCTCCTCAAGGCAGCTGCAGCACCCCAAGGCCGCCGCCGCAGTTATCACAGTGCCTCGGGGCAGCTCTTTCCAGCCACGATGATCGCGGTCCAGGTCTCGCCCCCACCCCCCGGCACTCAGCACCATCGGCCTGGGACAAAACGCTGCCGGCTCAGCCCTGATGCTGCCGCTGTGATCACGGCAGCCAAAAATAGCTGTTCTGCCTCCAGCCTCCCCAGCGGTTCCCAGCAGCCCAAAACAGCCTTGCCATGACAGCCATCAACTAGCCCTACCATTTCATAGTAGCACTGCCTGTACCAGGAGCCCTCAGGACTCAGGTTAGTTTTATTTAATTAAAAAGAAAATGTATTGCCTCCCCCCTATCTAATTTTTAACCCCAGGAGCGACACTTTGCAATCAATCCTTTTCGTTTTTCTAACTAGTTTCTTCATTTTATCCTAGTCTGTCAATTTCTGCCTGCTTATTTTTGGGCTTTCAGCTAATTAGAATGACCCTTCATTTACAAATAGCCATTTCCCCCATTATTTTTAAAACCTCGTTTCCCCTTCCCCATCTAGCACAGCAATCAGAGCAAGAATCCTCAGCTAGGATGGCCACCAACCACGGCTCTCTGCGGAGCCTTGGACAATGTGCACCCTGAGTTTGGTTGCTGTGCGATGATCAAAGCTTGATCTGTGGGACCAGAAGCTGAGATTTTGAATCAAAGCCAGGTCTTCTACATGGAAGTTTGTAGCTCTGCCACTGAGCATTGACCATGCTGTGCAAGATGAAAACAGGATTAGCCTGTGGTTGACAGAAGCCAAGCACTTCTATTTTGTTATCAGTGTATTTGTGCATCATCACAGTTATGCAATTAGAATATTGCTCAATCGCACTGAAGTAGATCAACTGAATAAACCACGGGATGTACAAATGTCCTGGCTCCCCCATAGATTCGCTGTTGTTATTTTCTGTTTACTTTTATAACCAACTGTAGCAAATCATCAATGTGTCCTATTTTTCAGCTCTTCAGTGATGAAATTCCACAGTACAATATATGGCTCTTTATTACCTGTAGCTTTGTGTCTGAAAGGTCAGATGGCTGGCATGTGAACAGTTTGTTGGTTCAGTAAATGAACAATAAAAGTTCTGATCAGGGTCGGTGAAAAGCCCTAGGTGAACCTTGCAGACTTGTGCCTCCTCCCCTCCCCCTGGACCTCCCCACACACAATAAAAAATTATGCATTTATAATTTCAGATTTTATATGAAAAAGAACATTCTGAGGTAAAAATAACACTTACAATAACAAGTATCTTATATATACAACTTTTACTGGGAAGATAGAATAAACCAAGCTGTCATAGATCCCTACATAGAAACTACATGCTAGTAGAATACCTCACCTCAGTCACACATGCAGAACACAGATAGACCTTTACCAAATACAGAATAAAGAGACCATAAAGTATAAATAGAAGTGTGGAGACAAAAACTGAACTAGAAACCACAAGAAGCCAGATGCTGTATGCAATGCAACAAATATTCCTCAGAAAACATGAAATAAAATCAAGAGATATAAAACATCAATCATAACAATAAAACCATACTAATAAAAAGAATAAATACTTCAAAACAGGTGATGAATTATATCCAATAATTAAAAAGTAAGTGCATTTTTTAAAATGTCACAGCCACCAATGAAATATTTCAAAACAAAAGACATATCAAATAACACTCAATAATCAAAACTAATAACTGGGAAATTTGGATTTCCAGTCATCCTGAGATTGTCATGGATTGGTAGGACCTGTTGTGCACAAACATTCTCCTCTCTTTCTCACACACATTCTCTTAGTTATGCATACTCACACACACACATACATATGTTTTCTCACATGCTCTCTGTCATGTGCTGTCACACACACAAACATACTGTCTCACACACATGCATTTTCTCTTTCACATACACACTCTTTTACATGCTTTCCCCCACACACATGCTTGCTTTCTCACATGCTGACATATGCTCATTTGCTCATATGTTCATTCACACACTCTCACACATATATGTTCTCTCTTACATGCTCATACACACATGCTTACTCTCATACGTGCTCACATTTTCATTCACATGCTCTGTCTCACACACACATGCTCTTTCACATGTCAGACACATGCACTTGCTCACGCTCATAAACATTCACACAAGCTCATTCACATTTTCTGTCACTCACATTGACATGATTTCTCTCATATCCTGTTCAAAGTTCTCTCCCTCATTCATAAAAGCATCACAAACGAAAATACTGACTGGATCAACCCCCCGCTGCTTACCCGTACATCCACTAGACCCACCCTTACTGCCCTCCAAGGGACACTCCGTACCCCCTCTATCAAATCCACTAAACTTATTTCCACAATGAACAGAGCCTTTTCCCTGGCCGGCCCCACCCTGTGGAACTCTATGCCCCCAGACTTGCGCACTGAAACATCTACTCCCAAATTTAAAAAAAAGCTAAAAACCTGGCTATTCTTACAGGCCTACCCCTCCCTCAACAACCATCCTCCTGATGTCCCCCCAAGCGGTGTATAATGCATTCCTTGTATCACCATTTACAATATGCTTCTGCTGACTCTTCTCTCAACTCCCTTCTCCCCGTTTATTTCATTATATATTTACAGTGCTTTACATGTATTACCTTCACAATGTACGCTTGTTAATTTTTCCTTCATCTGCTCCCAATTTAGGAACCTTCGTTCCCTGTAAATAGTTACCCAGTTTCTGTTTGCTGATGTTTATCTATTGTATGCAAAGTTTACTGTTCTATGTAATGGCAGTGCCAAAAATTCTGCCAAAATTCTGCCAAAATTCTGCCAAAAATTCTGTTTAATGACACTGTCAAAAAGTTTTAGTTTTCTGTAAACCGATACGATGTGCAAACGGCTATCGGTATATAAAAACCTTTAAATAAATAAATAAAAATAAATATGCTCACACACACTTGCTCTTTCTCAAACACGCTCATTTGTACACTCAAAAATACAAACACATGCATATTCACTCACTCTTCTGTCCCTCCAGACAAGCAGCAGCCTCCTTGGGGGATGCTCTGCCATCGGGACACCACCTCTCTCTCTTCTTGAAGGGCGGACACTGCTCCTATTTTCATCTGCAAGGCCCAGCTGACACTGTTGATACTTATTTATTTATTTAAGGGTTTCTTATATACCGAGGCACGTTTGCAAAACATCACCTCGGTTCACAATGTAACATAACTTAGCAACAAGCTTTACAATAATAATAATAATAATAATAACTTAGCAACAAGCTTTACAATAATAACATTAACAGGTAGCGGTTAATAGGGCAGGGGATGATAATACGAGATATATATACAAATGTACATGTTAGTTTCTTCTGCTTCTTCAGTCTGCAACATAAGAACATAAGAACATAAGAACATGCCATACTGGGTCAGACCAAGGGTCCATCAAGCCCAGCATCCTGTTTCCAACAGTGGCCAATCCAGGCCATAAGAACCTGGCAAGAACATGGACCAACTCTGCTCTGCCTCCTGAGTTCTCCTTTCTTCCAGCTCCTCAGGCCCATCCAATGTCCATGCTCCTGCTGCTTCTTTAGGCCACGCGGACCCAGCTAATGCTGATTCCCCTTTTGAGTCCTCTTTTCTTCTGGCCCCATGGACTCAGTCAGTGCTGCTGCTGCTGCTGCTTCTTCTTTGGGCTATTTCTGCTTCTTTAGGATGCATGGGCCCGGCAGACACTGCTCCACCTCCTTTCTTCTGGCCCCCCGCAGGCCCAGCCGATGCTCCTTCTGCTTCTGCTCCTTGAGATCATGCCAGCCTGGCCTCCACTGCTTTGGCTCCAGGCCTTGTTTCTTCTATCCCCTCAGGGCTGATGGGTCACTAGATGACTGCCCCCAAACTACGGTCCACCTAGTCCTTTCATCTGCCCTAGTTCTGCTGGAAATTTCCATTACTTTCCTCCTTTTGCATTATGGGGGGCAATAATCAAACCTCGCACATTGCTATAAACCCCACAGGTACTTTTCATCCATGGGATTTGCACCAGTAATCATTGCCCTCGGAAAATTTACCCACAGAAATATGTGTCTGCTTTCTGTGCTTGTAATTTTTCAATTGGAGACCATGCACATAATTATGATTATACAAAGCTATGTGCATCGTGGTATAGACTTCTCACTCCACACACCTTTCCCCTTCCCCAGGTATGCTACTGAACAATGCAGGCAAAATTACGTGCCTCATAGGACAACGCGGTTATTTTTGTCCTCTGTTAGGGTGAGTCATTTGTGAAAGTTTCCATTTCTCACAGTAAAATGCTTTTTTATTCATAGAAATGGCTTTGAAAATCACTCTCCCCATCTGGTTCTCTGCCTCCCTTTTGCTCAGAGAGAGGAATATCTCCTTCTTTGCCTGTCTGTTTTTCTTCCTGATTTTTCCCTTCCTCTTTCGGGAACAAAAGAATGCTGTGGATGTGCTGGCTGATGAAGGTGAGGAATCTTGCCAGCAGAATAAGCTGAAAACAAACAAAAAACAGATAAAAGAGACATTTTGGAAAGCAGTTACAGCACTTTGGCTTCAAAACAAGCTGACTGCTGATCAAGTTCCCAATCAAGTCCCTGGTCTCACATTTTTAACACATAGTACCCAACATTCAATGTATGGCTGCTTATTTTGGAGAACAGGGCTTACATGAGAAGAAGTGTAACTGTAAATAGGGATGTGCATTTGTTTAAAATGAAAATGCAAAAAGTGAAGACTAAGGTTAATTTGTTTCATTTGGGGAGACCAAAATGAATCACCCCCCCCCCCCCCCCAAATGTGGTTAGAGCAGTGGGCTAGGAACCAGGAGACCAGGGTTCGAGTCCTGCTGCCGCTCCTTGTGACCTTGGGCAAGTCACTTTACCCTCCATGGCCTCCGGTACCAAGTTAGATTGTAAGCCCTCTGGGGATAGGGAAATACCTGCAGTACCTGAATGTAATCCACTTTGAAGCTCTGAAAAAAAGTGTGAAAAGTGGATTATAAATCTAAATAAATAAATAATTTTAAGCAAATGCATCAGGCCTAGGTCTAGGCCTGAAGCCAGGGTCTCACCTAGGGCATAGACTGAGGGCCAAAGCAGGGACTACAGCCTAGGCCCGAGCACGACACTGGGATCTCAGTGGAGGAATGGACTGAAAAAAAAAACCCCATAACTTACCTGATCCATCGGGTATCCGTCGAAGGCCAGGTCCCAACACCGGACCCTTGGTACAGACTCAGGCCCGACGCTGTGACCCGATCTGGAAGCCAGGTCCCGACATCTGGGCCTCAGCCCAGGGTTAGGCCCAGGCCTGGGAGCTCTGCGGTTTACTGCCTTCCTTCTTTGGCTCTTCAGTGCCAAATGATGGACATCTGCTGGGGTCGCGCCGGAGTTAATTAACTCTGGCATATTCACCGCAGCGGACGGTGCTATTTTGATGTACGGCAATGCCATACAATGCCTGCTAACTTATGCAGCTGGATTGCAGCCAGATAGCAACTGAATATCTGCCCCTGAAGGTCCTAGTAGAAATATAGGCACTCCTATAGCTAAAGTTTATCTGGCAGGTCATGCAGGGACACTAGGAGGCCAGATGTTCAGATGACGGCCACTTTTATGTTGGTAGCTTTTTAGATTATTACAAACTTTGTGGATAGAAAAGAAGAGAGGGATGCGAGCAGCCTCTCACCTGCCGATGCCACTACTGCTCCTGCAGGACATCCTCTTCACCCGGCTCGATGCCACGCCGCTGCCTTCTCGCAGTCTGGGCCCCTCTGGAACGCCACTGCTGCTCCCGTTCGGCCCGATGTCACTGCCACTCCTCTTCCTCGCGGCAGGAGCCACTGCTGGGACGTCTCTTTGCGACCAGCCATGGGCGGCTGTGTAGGGCGCGCTGCAGTGCAGTACTCACCCAGTACTAGTGCCTGAATCATGAATCCTCGCCTGAGTCTTCCAAGTATCCTAGATCCTTGTCCGAGTCTTCCAAGTTCCTCGAATCTTCGTCTGAGTCTTCCAAGTTCCTTAAACCCTCGTCTGAGTCTTCCAAGTTCCTGAGTTCCAAGTCTCGTCTTGTTCCTGCCCTCAGCCTCCGTCTGGCCCCACGCACTCATCGTTCCCAAGCAGCGGGTCCGGAAGGACTACTGAGTGGCCGGAGGGCCACTCTTGAGACCAGCATTGCGTTGTTGGATCTCACTGGTGTGATCAGGACCAGTGGAGGGCTGAGCCTGCCTTGTTCCAGTTCCTGATGTTCCACACCTTGATCCTGGTCCAGCCTTGTTCCAGCTCCAGCCTGTGCTTGAACACTCTTACCTCCCATGGTGTGTGTCTTGGGGCTCCTCCCCAAGCCTCGCTGTGGCCCAAGGGCTCACAATCGCTCTAGAGGAAGCGACCGCACCTCCATGCTCGCAGCAGATAGGGAGAGAGATTTTAAAAGCAGTCATGCTCTACATCTGGCAGCTGGGATCAGTGGCGTAGCCAGAATTGATTTTTTGGGTGGTCACAAGGTTAATATGGGTGGGCTGTAGGCATGCAGGTCTACTAGTTGTTTTCTTATTGATAAATAATGCCATATACTTCACCCTAGAATGGCTTTCTAGGTAATTTGCAACAGCTATAATGCATCATGTATGAAACTTTAAAATAATTTACCTCAATTATTTCAAGCACTTACCAGCATTAAAAATTCATTATTAATCAGAATTTATTTTATATTTATTGCAGTTTATAAATGCACAAGTATAGAAAACAATCAGATCCAATCATGTAATAAAACAAAAATTAATGTATTCTTTCATGAACCATCTTTGCAGAAAACCAGAAATCATCATAAATACAATAAAATATAATTACTCATCAGAAAAGATGCAGCACAGAGCTAGAGCAATTCACATTACAACTAACATGAAAAAAAAAGTTCAAATTCTGGTGTCACCTCAGCAAAAAATAACCCTCCACTGCTATTTTGTGAAGTAACACAAACTCTTGCAAAGAAAGAGGCATCTAGAATCTTGCTATACAGTCACAGCACTGACTCTCAGGATTCAAATAACAGCAAAGCAGCAATGCAAATACAACATAAGAACATGCCATATTGGGACAGACCAAGGGTCCATCAAGCCCAGCATCCTGTTTCCAACAGTGGCCAATCCAGGCCATAAGAATCTGGCAAGTACCCAACAACTAAGTCTATCCCATGCTATTGTTGCTAATAATAGCAGTGGCTATTCTCTAAGCCAACTTAATTAATAGCAGGTAATGGACTTCTCCTCCAAAAAGTTATCCAATCTTTTTTTAAACACAGCTATACTAACTGCACTAACCACATCCTCTGGCAACAAATTCCAGAGTTTAATTGTGCATTGAGTAAAAAAGAACTTTCTCCGATTAGTTTTAAATGTGCCACATGCTAACTTCAAGGAGTGCCCCCTAGTCTTTCTATTATCCGAAAGAGTAAATAACTGATTCACATTAACCTGTTCTAGACCTCTCATGATTTTAAACACCTCTATCATATCCCCCCTCAGCCGTCTCTTCTCCAAGCTGAAAAGTCCTAACCTGTTATTCTTTCCTCATAGGGGAGCTGTTCTATTCCCTTTATCATTTTGGTCGCCCTTCTCTGTACCTTCTCCATCACAACTATATCTTTTTTGAGATGCGGCGACCAGAATTGTACACAGTATTCAAGGTGCAGGCTCACCATGGAGCGATACAGAGGCATTCTGACATTTTCCGTTTTATTCACCATTCCCTTTCTAATAATTCCCAACATTCTGTTTGCTTTTTTGACTGCCGCAGCACACTGAACCGACTGTTTCAATGTGTTATCCACTATGATGCCTAGATCTCTTTCTTGGGTGGTAGCTCCTAATATGGAACCTAACATTGTGCAACTATAGTATGGGTTATTTTTCCCTATATGCATCACCTTGCACTTATCCACATTAAATTTCATCTGCCATTTGAATGCCCAATTTTCTAGTCTTCCTGCAATTTATCACAATTTGCTTGTGATTTAACTACTCTGAACAATTTTGTATCATCTGCAAATTTGATTACCTCACTCATCATATTTCTTTCCAGACCATTTAAAAATATATTGAAAAATATGGTCCCAATACAGATCCCTGAGGCACTCCACTGCCCACTCCCTTCCACTGAAAAAATTGTCCATTTAATCCTACTCTCTGTTTCCTGTCTTTTAGCCAGTTTGTAATCCACGAAAGGACATCACCACCTATCCTATGACTTTTTACTTTTCCTAGAAGCCTTTCATGAGGAACTTTGTCAAATACCTTCTGAAAATCCAAATATACTACATCTACTGGTTCACCTTTATCTACATGTTTATTAACTCCTTCAAAAAAGTGAAGCAGATTTGTGAGGCAAGACCTGCCTTGAGTAAAGCCATGCTGACTTTGTTCCATTAAACCATATCTTTCTATATGTTCTGTGATTTTGATATTTAGAACACTTTCTACTATTTTTCCTGGCACTGAAGTCAGGCTAACTGGTCTGTAGTTTCCCGGATCATTCCTGAGTCCTTTTTAAATATTGGGGTTACATTAGCCACCCTCCAGTCTTCAGGTACAATGGATGATTTTAATGATAGGTTACAAATTTTTACTAATAGGTCTGAAATTTTATTTTTTAGTTCCTTCAGAACCCTGGGGTGTATACCATCCGGTCCAGGTGATTTACTACTCTTCAGTTTGTCAATCAAACTTACCACATCTTCTACATTCACCGTGATTTGGTTCAGTCCATCTGAATCATCACCCATGAAAACTTTCTCTGATACGGATATCTCCCCAACATCCTCTTCAGTAAACACTGAAGCAAAGAAATATTATAATCTTTCCGTAATGACCTTATCTTTTCTAATTGCCCCTTTAACCCCTCGATCATCTAACGGTCCAACTGACTCCCTCACAAGCTTTCTGCTTCTGATATATTAAAAAAAGTTTTACTGTGAGTTTTTGCCTCTACGGCCAACTTCTTTTCAAATTCTCTCTTAGCCTGTCTTATCAATGTCTTACATTTAACTTGCCAATGCTTATGAATCATCCTATTTTCTTCTGTTGGATCCTTCTTCAAATTTTTGAATGAAGATCTTTTGGTTAAAATAGCTTCTTTCACCTCCCCTTTTAACCATGCCAGTGATTGTTTATGGTGATTGTTTTGCCTTCTTTCCACCTTTCTTAATGTGTGGAATACATGTGGATTCTGCTTCTAGGATGGGATTTTTTTAACAATGAGCATGCCTCTTGCATACTTTTTACCCTTGTGGCTGCTCCTTTCAGTTTTTTTCTATTTTTCTCATTTTATCAAAGTTTCCCTTTTGAAAGTTTAGCACGAGAGCTGTGGATTTGCTTACTGTCCTCCCCCCCCCCCCCCCCCCCCCCCCCCCCCACCCCCCCCCCCCCAGTCATTAATTCACCAGGCCTTAGAACATTAAGACATCACCTACTGGAGTAACAGAACAAGCTGGACTACTACTACAGAGAAACTACATGCTAGTAGAAATATTGCATTTCAGTCACACACACAGGCAACATAGAGACCGATCTTTACCTAATATAGAAATAAGAGACTCCAAATTAGAAACATAAAACCAAAATAGAAAGCCTAAGAAACTAAAGTTTCTGAACAGTGGAATACTTAAGAAAGAGCAAAATACAAAAATATAAGAAATGTACATTCCTAAAGATGACATATTTAAATTGCTGAATTCAAAAAAAAGACCTGTTATATGGATGTCAATAATCTGAGTGTACCTTCATACGATGCTGTAAAAAAATACGGCTATCGTGACTGTGAAGCCTATGTGTAGGCTTTAAAAATCATTAGGTACCCCAGTGTTGGAATGCAAACTTTTGTAGTGCTCACTGTCCACTGTGCAATTGTTGCTAAAATGATCACGTGGATACTGTTGCAATATTCACTTATCTCAAAATTGTAGTCGGTCTTGCCTCAGCCGACATCCTGATGTTTCGGAGACTGGCTCCTTCTTCAAGGGCTGGATATGCGCAAGAGAGACCGGTATTCCAGTGAAACATTAGATGTTGTGACAGTGAATCTGGTGGAACACAGGTAAAGTGTGCAAAAAAAAGAGACATCTTTTAGTTATTGAAAAAACAATTAACTTAGGCTGAAATGTAGAGAGATACATACTTGATTACTGTGCCAGCAATGTTCAACTGGCACAGTAATCAAGTATGTATCTCTCTACATTTCAGCCTAAGTTAATTGTTTTTTCAATAACTAAAAGATGTCTCTTTTTTTTGCACACTTTACCTGTGTTCCACCAGATTCACTGTCACAACATCTAATGTTTCACTGGAATACCGGTCTCTCTTGCGCATATCCAGCCCTTGAAGAAGGAGCCAGTCTCCGAAACATCAGGATGTCGGCTGAGGCAAGACCGACTACAATTTTGAGATAAGTGAATATTGCAACAGTATCCACGTGATCATTTTAGCAACAATTGCACAGTGGACAGTGAGCACTACAAAAGTTTGCATTCCAACACTGGGGTACCTAATGATTTTTAAAGCCTACACATAGGCTTCACAGTCACGATAGCCGTATTTTTTTACAGCATCGTATGAAGGTACACTCAGATTATTGACATCCATATAACAGGTCTTTTTTTGAATTCATAATTTTCTCATGTTATATTGTTTGGGTTTATAAATTTAATATTTAAATTGCTAACATCTCAAAATAATTTTTTTTTTACCTTTGTTGTCTGATCTTTGTATTTTTCTAATCAGTTGGTCCTAGTCTCTTTTTCCTATTTTTTCCCTTGTCACTCATTTCCTAATTCCTTTTCAGTGTCTTTCTTCTACTACTGCCTTCTTCCCTTCCACCCACACACATAAACGCTTTCTCTCACAGACTCCCTCACACACTGAAGCTCACGCTCATATGCTCTCCCCCCCACCCCCCCACACACAAGCTCACATTCTCTGCAGACACACATACAAGCTCTCACTTTCTCACCCCTCCCCAGGCTTACATTCTTAAGCACACACAGATGCACATCCAGGCACCCATTCTCACACACACACACAAACCCAGACTCCCATTCTCACCCATGCATACACACATTCAAGCTCCCATCTCATTCCCACACACTCATTCTCACCCACACATACACACATTCAAGCACCCATTCTCACCCACATATTCAAACTTCCATTCTCACCCACAAACAAGCCCAGGCTTCTATTCTCACCCACACATACACACATTCAAGCTCCAATCTCACCCAACACACACCCAGGCTCCCATTTTCACCCACACACACACCCAGACTCCCATTCTCACCCACACATACACACATTTAAGCACCTATTCTTACCCACATATTCAAGCTTCCATTCTCACCCCTACACAAACCCAGGTTCCCATTCTCACCCACACACAAATCCAGGCTCCCATTTTCACCCACACATACACACATTCAAGCTCCCATTCTCATTCCCACACACCCATTATCATCCACACATACACACAAGCCCACCCACAGCTTCCGGTTCCGCTTCCTCCCCCCAGCAGGAAGATCAGTTGGCCTCTCCTACTATCACCGGCCTCCTGCTATCTTTGGGCCATATGGCTACTCCTGGGGGAATTCTGCACAAAAAAACTGAAAATTCTGCAAACTTTATATTGGTCAAAATAACACAATTTACAAGACAGTCTTTTAGTAATTACATTTTAAATTAATACAGAAAAACGTTATTACTTAAAGTTGCAGAATTTTAAATATTTTGAGCAAAATTTCCCTAGAAATTCACTGTAAGAGTGTCCCTTCCACTTGCTTTCCCTACTCCCCTGGCCACTTTGCCCTCTCAGGCCACAACTCCTCCACCTGCAAGTATCTCTCCCCTCCTCCTCTAGGTTCAACCCCTTCCACTCTATTGCCAGTCCCAGAGTTTGACCCCATTCTCAGTACTGCCCCTCACATAGGCTCTCTCTGTCCCTTCCTCTCTCACACACATGCTCCCTCTCTCTAATACACATACACACTCCCTCATACAGGCTCCCTCACTCTCTCGCACACACACACATCCCCTCATACAGGGCCCTCTCTCTTGCATACACACCCACACAAGCTCCCTTTCTCTTTCACACATACATCCTCATATAGGCTACCTATGTCTCTTTCTCACGCAGCCCTTCACACAGGCTATGTCTCACACATACACAATCCCTTCACACAGGCTAGCACCCTCACATACACATGATCTCTTTTTCATACACATGAGCTCCCAATCTCTCACACACATACACACTCCTTCACAATCTCCTCATATAGGCTCCCTCTCTTTGAAACCCACACTCAAGCATCCCCCCAGCCCTCCTCTCTTACCTCCCATGCTCTCTCTCACACCCTCCTCCTCTCTGTCACCCTCCCCTCCCCCACACCTCCCCACACCCCTCCCCTCATATAAGCTCCCTCTCTGAAACCCACACTCAAGCATCCCCCCACGCCCCCTCTTACCAACCAAGCTGTCTTTCACCCTCCCCCACACCCCCTCCCCTCTCTCACACACACATTCTCTCTCACCGGCATCCCCCCATGCACTCTCTCACACCCTCCTTCTCTCTCTCACCCTCCCCTCCCCCACACCCCTCCCCTCATATAAGCTCCCTCTCTGAAACCCACACTCAAGCATCCCCCCACCCCCCTCTTACCAACCAAGCTGTCTCTCACCCTCCCCTCCCCCTCACACCCTCCTCTCTCTCACACACACATTCTCTCTCACCGGCATCTCCCCTCATGTGCCCTCTCACACTCTCCTGTTCTCTCTCATCCTCCCCTCCCCTCTCTGACACACATTCTCTCTCGCCGGCATGCCATGAACGGAGTGTGTCCCGCGGGATGCACTCCATTCGCAGCGAAGATGAAGGCCCGGCGCGCCATTCGCAGCAAAAAGGGAAGGCCCCAGTATGCGGGATGCGCTCTGTTCATGGCAAAGACGAAAGCCCAGGTGCGCCATTCACAGCACACGGGGGCCTTCCATTTTTACCTTGAGCGGAGCACAGTCCATTCATGGCACACGGGGGCCTTCCCTTTTCACCACGAACGGCGCGCCGGGCCTTTATCTTCACCGTGAACGGCTCGCCGGGCCGTTATCTTCGCCGCAAACGGAGCGTGTCCTGTGTGCGGCGGGACGTGCTCCATTCGCAGCATGCCGGGGTCTCCTCTGCTATTTTCTGTGCAGAATTTGGCAATTCTGAGCAGGGGGGAATTCTGAGCTCCACAGTAGAGCAGAATTCCCCCAGGAGGCCCACCGATCTTCTTACCTGGGGGGGGAAGGGGGAGGAATCGGAAGCTGTGTGCGGCGCTTCCACTTCCCCCCCCCCCCAAACAGGAAGATTGGTGGGCCATATGGCTGCAGGACCGCTTCCCCATGTGTGCCGTGCAAATGCATGGAATGGTGCACTGGGCCTGGGTCTTCCTCTTCGCCGTTGCGGGGATGGGATCCAGCAACGGCCTTGCAGTTCCGGTGCCAGTTGGGTGGGCATGGGTCCAAATTGGGTGGGCAGTTGCCCACCCATGGCTATGCCACTGTTCTGTCATAAATTATGTTAGTATGTTACTTTGCTTTCACAATCTGAATCAAGGCCTGTGCTAAATCACCATTGTTATTCATATTGATCAAGGTTTGAAAGGCACACTTTGCTCTTCTATTTGTTTTTAAAATCATGAAGGCATTTTTTTTTTATCCAGCAGGTGCTTCCTATCCATTTGGAACCATGACCCTTCATTTGCAACTACCCATGGGTTTTTTCTATTTTATGTAAAGTACTTGTAGAGATTGCACTAATGTGGGAATTTTATTTATTGACCCCAGTAATTTTGATGATACAACCTGCTTGTGCAAATACATCTGAAAAGCAAATCTGCATTTGTGAAAAGTAGGCGAGAGAGGCATAGGAGTGACTATCTCTGCAAGTGGTTGCAATCTTCATCAGAAAAGATGTGTGATCAGGTTTTGTAGCAAAAGTTAGTTCTTATGTATTTTGAGCATCTGAGTACTTTGTTTCTTCAATTAAACCCTGCGGAGAGTAAATAAAAGCAGTGCTGATGAGGGGGGGAAGGCAAGGGCGAGAAAGATGGAGAACAGGGTAAAGACTATGCAGTTGATGACCAATCAATATCGTATCTGTCTCCAAGGAGATGTTTAAAGTAATGCTGCCTTTTAAAAATCCTTACTTTTCTACAGTCTAGTTTTGTTTGTTGCTGTACTATAAATACAACAGTGCAATGTAGCTCATTTGTCTTTTCCCTGTCTCTTTTTTGTTAAAAATGTATAAGATGCTGCATTTGATGGCCTCTCTAGTATTAACAATTTATTAGCATAAAATCAGAAAATGGACCGTGAACAGGCTGTTCTGCCCTCCTTGTGTACGTTTGTATTGAACCCTTAGAAAATGCAATTTGGCCAGGTCCATAAGCTCCTTCATGAGCGCTTTTAGTTGCTTAAAATTTGGAACTAGGAGCTACATAGACCATCAGATCCAAAAGGATTCAGTTGCCAGTGAGAAAATGGAGCACAAATTTTGAAGCAAAGAGGTCGATATTGAAAGGCTTTGTCTGAGTAATTTCTGGAGTTACCGAGACAAAATAACAAGATTTGAAAACTTCCCTTCATGTTTCCTAAGCTAAATTTCATCCAGGTAATTTCTTACCTGCACAAAATGTAGCCAGATAGAAAGAAACAGTGATGGGGCATTCTGGGGGCCTCATTACATTGTAGCTGCTGACTGTTGGTATTCAGTGCTAATGGGTAAAGGTAGGTGAGTCAGTAAAACACCTATCCTGACCATACTCAGAGCTGGTGTTCAGTTTTGAAGCACCCCAAGCTATGCTCGGAAGAGCAAAAAATACAGTTTTTTTTGTGATTCCCTCTACTTAATATTGTTGCAGTGCTAAGCAGGAGGAACTACAGAGAGCTGCAGCAAAAAACAAAATAAAGAAAAAAAAAACAAAAAAAGCTTGACAATGGTCAGGTTAGGAAAAGGGAAGTTCAGTTTAAGAGCATCCATTTTCCTAACCCATAGCTGTGCACGGGTTAGGAAAATGGACGATCAGAAAATTGAGCATCCGTTGTACTTACCTGCGCACAGCCATTTCTCCTGGGCACTCGATGGCATGGACATACTAGGGACGCGCAATTTATCCATCATGCGTCCCTTTTCGTGCGGCAGCTCATTAGAATATTAGATTGAACGCCCAAGAGAGGGGATGTGCGCGTGTTGTGCGTTCAGGTTGGACGCAAGCTTTTTGTGCACGCTTTTTAGGGATGATGAAGTGAACCTTTATCACTGAGGAAGGCAGTTGCAGGATCATATCTAGCAAAGAAGAATCCAGTAAGGTCTTTGAAGACAAGATCAGAAGGTAAGAAAAGTTTGGGAATGTAGGAATCCTTGCAGGTCTGAGAAAGTTAACTGCAATTATGTGAAAAATAACAAATTTTAAAGCAGAGACAAGCTAAATTATGCTGACAGGCCAAAAATCATTCAGAAAAAGTGTATCTTACTTGCTGGATGGCAGCAAGATGCCTCTGGTTACTGTGACGTACTCATCTTAGTCCCTGAGAACGTTCTAAGCTCAGGACTGTTTGTTCATGTAAGTTCCATAAACATAGTTGCTCTGCTTGTGAGTTTATGTCCTGTGATATTCACCATCACATATATTATTCAGACACAAGATGGAGGAACAAGCTGTTGTTGTTTTGTTTTGTGGGAAGCTTGATGAAAGCTAAGTGGCTGAATAGCAATTAGGATCTCTAGTCACCATCTTAGCAGGTGAAACGAGATAGAATCTGACAAGGAGACACGGAAATGGAGGAAGAGGAAGAAAGAAGGAAGAAATGTCTTGTGGTGAGAAGAGAAGTGAAAGACGCTTGGATTACATGAAGCTATTAGTGAGCAGATTCTCTGTCAGTGTATTTGTATCTGTAATGACCTCCTGGGGTTCATTACCAGTGGTGTCCTAATGCAACTCCTTTAGCTGGAAATAAAGAGGAGGCACATTTGGTGCTGGGATGGCCATCCCCTTGTGAGGTAATCAAAGCATCTCTCTCCCTGAGAAGTTGGGGCAGTGCAGTTTAGGGTTTTGGAGTTAGGAGGAGTCAGGAGTTTCTGCCTCAGTTGTTTTGGGGGCCTGTCTCCGGGCTCAGGCACCACCTGCCGGCAGTCCTGGGAAAAGGTCAAGGAAGCTGCCTCTGTAGTCCACACCTTGGCTGCTGGGTAGGCTTCTGGGTTGTTTTGGGATTTTTTGAGTTTTTCTTTGTAAGAAGTTTTATGAAACTCCTGGGTTTGCTTGGAGAGAGGTCAAGGGTGGAACCTTTCCCTGGGATCCCAGGACAGGGAAGATCTGCCCCCTGCAACCTCCTGGATGACAGAGGTATCATGGTAACCAAATGCAGGGAACTTCTGGTGGTTTTGGAATCAGATTTTGGGAAGAGACTTTTTGGTTCAAAAAGCTGGGAAGAAGAGTTTTGCTGTCCCTTTCCTACCCTGACAAGAGGAACATCTGAGAGCTAGGAATTCTTTTACATCAAGGATTTGAAAGAAAGAGAGAGAGAGAGAGAAACCTGTACATTTGGAGAACTGTGAGTAAGAACAACATTGACTTAATCATGAGGACCCCCACTTGGAGTCCTCACCCCTGGGGAGAGAGGAAAGTGGGACTGTTTTACCAATTTGGATCAGCCTTGGAGGAGTGTTTCCTGCCCACACAAGGACACCATGCCCACTTGGGAACCTCGTTTTATCCATGCCTTGCCCTGGAGGTAAGAGACCCTTGCACAGATGGAGAAGGGACTGTAAACAGCAAAGATCAATCTATGGTTCTAAGAACTGTTCGGACTGTGCAATTTACTTATCCAATTCACCTTCAAAGTTTACTTTTGGACACTCAAATCCGAGTCTCCTGCATGTTTTTGGCACCTACGGTATCCACAGTGGTGAAGGTTTTCTAGCTCTCACAGGGAAAAGAGCCACGGCGTCACCCCTACTACTCAGGGTGTTGAAGGAGGAATTCCTTCCCCTGACCAGTGAAGAACTCAGGCCCTGGGGAAAAAGTCTTCTGAGCCAGTGCAAGTGGATCCAGCCCCCAAAACTATTAATTGTTTCAATGGCTCTGTTGGTAGTTAGCAGCTGCCCTAAAACAGGGTTACATATCTTATCTATGCAAGAATGCTGAATCTCAGTAGATCACCATACAAAAAAAATATATATATTCTAAACACAGCAGAAGAAGCAATGGTATTGCTTGCCTGTTGGGAACGGTTTGGGACACAGGGAACTGAGGTGCTGTTACATATATGGACACAATGCCACTGAGAAGTGTTCCAGAAAAGAACCTGAGGTGATACTATAGGTAGGAAGAGTTCTGCACAGAAGACAGCACAAGGTGGAGTACACTTCTGTTACTACAGGTATGATACAGAACTTTATCACATCCCTAGAAAAACGGAACAGAGAATGAAAGTATAAACCTCTCAAATGCTCTTACAGAGAATATCAAAAGTTCTTTCACCTGAACGATAGATACCGCCCCCCCCCCCCCCCCGCACATATTTATTTCATTTAGATTTTTATAGTCTGCTTTTTGTCACTTGAAAGCACATTACATTCAGGTAACTACAGGTATTTCCCTGTCCCCATCCCCGCAGGGCTTGTATTCTAATTTTGTGCCTGAGTCAACGGAGGATAAAGTGACTTGCCCACTAGGCTACTTCTCCACTCATATAATCTTCTCTTAGAAATATCCTAGTCTCGATCATTGATTCCTCTCAGAAAATAGATGCCAAAATACAGAAAATATAAGAGTAAAAAATGGAAGCAGAATGGAATCAAGAAAGAATAATAATACAAACTGGAAGCATCAGAAAAAAACAATCAGGCACGAAAATATAGAAAATACAGAATTCAAGAAAAGAAACAGAATGGAATGCAGAAAGAACAATAATCCAGACTGGAAGCATCTCAGTTTAGATCATCTTTTCCTCTCAGAAAAGACAGATACCAAAATATAGGAAAAAAGAGGATTAAAAAATGGAAGCATCCAGTGTCACTCCCTGTGTTTGCTTCAGTCTCCTCCATAACTGGATTATGTACAAGATCAGCAAGATGTGCACAATTTTGCTCTCTGATTCATGAATAGGTCATAATACCTAATGTGCTAATTATCGCACTGTTTCCATAATTTACATATGCAGATCCATTTATTTGAGCCCAGCTATGCTCAATCGATGCAGTACAGGATTTCACCTGTGCTAAATCAATAAGGGATTAGATCGATCATTAGTGTGTATGCAAACTATAGCACACTTTAATGAACTGGCCCCTTAGTTTTATTGTTAGCTTAGTCATTTCCTATCTAGCCTGGAATCCACAGGCTTCCCTACAAATAAAAATATGTTTAACGTTATTCTGTTTTTATAATTATTTTTTTTTTGCTCTGTTATTTAGCGTTGTGGCTATTTTCATTAACAAAAATGTCTCTTCTGCCACTTCATCATCTTCAGTCATCTCTGGAAACTGGAGACTCTGTAATTTGCATATGTCATGGTTTAACAAGACACTTCACTAACAGCTGTCAGTGAGGGGACCAATGTATTTATTTGTACGTTCTTATATCCTGCAGTTTCCAAACCTGTTGTCCAGTGCGTTGTCCATTCAGAATTCGAGTTAGCTAGATCATTTCCCTTGGGGGCCTAAGATCCCCTACGAACCTCTGTCATGTGCCTCTCTGCAAATAAACAGGGACCAGTCAGTGACGAGTGAGGTGAACATTAAATGCAGGTACAGCTGAGAGCCATTCGGGCTGGCAGGAGAAGACAGCTATCCTTCCTCCTCCGCCCACTGGCCTGCAAGGATACTTTTCAGAATTAACGGGTGGGGCTTGATTTGGAGATCAGGAGGGCTGCGCCTTGGCCAGCCCTCCTGATCTCCAAATCAGGAGGGCTGATTTGGAGATCAGGAAGGAGGAAGTCTTGGATCAGGAAGGAGGAAGTCTTGGATCAGCTACAATATTTTATTTATGGAGATTGGAAAGGAGGGGTGGCCCTTGATCAGCTACAATACAGTATTTTATCTCCTGGAATTATGAACGGAGGAAACCCTTAGCCAGCTATAGGGGACTGGGAGGGGGAAGCCCTCAGCTTTTTGGGGATCAGGGTAGTGCTCGACTGGCAAACGTTTTTATTTATTTTGGGTTCAGGGAAGAAGGATGGCAGATGCTCACCACCGTTGGTTTTTTGTTTTTTTTTCGGTTGTCCAGTTTACTTAGGTCTGTATTTTCCCTGACCAGAGTTAGCTGGATAACTGTAACCAGCTGGCACTGATATTCAGTGCTAGCCAGGTAAATCTAAGTCCCATCCCTGAACACCCCTGCCCTGCCCCTTTCTTATCCACTTAGGTTTTAGCCAGGTAATGACATATCCGGCTGAAACTTAGCCATTCAGCAGGGGCGATTATTTAAAACTAGGGGTTTCTCCAGCAAAGTCCCAAGCTTAGCCCAACACTTTTGAATATTGACCTTCATATTTCTTATGCCATTTGGTTTCATTTCTGGAATGGATTGAAAAACTAAATTTTGTTTTCACTTTTGTTTCATTTCTTTAATGAAATAGTGTGCACTAAATTATTTTGATGCATGCTTTTTACAAATAATGTGCACTCCTTGAAATAATAAAACAAAACAAAGAAAATTAAATGAAACCCCAAAGAAACAAAAAAAGAGTGGGAGGCCATATTCAAAAGCATTTAACAGGCTAACTCAGAAGCTAGTTGGCTAAATGAATATCTGGTCATTTATGCACTAATTTCTAGACGGCTGATAAGTTAGCTGGCTAGAAATTAGCTTGCTAACGGGTTGATACAGTATCGTTCGGGTCGATACAGTATCGTTCGGTCGAAGATTGCCCGTCTGTAACGTGCTCGGAGCGCACAATTCGGGCGCGTAAGGCGATCCAGCGATACAGTCTCCAGTTTCACGCGTCCTTAGCGCTTCTTAAAACAGACGCATAACCCTTTCTGCACGCGGCATGTAAATGAACGAATTAGCTGTATAATGCTGTATAATGAAGGAATTAGCTATTCCCCTCCGATACCGTAACCCGCGCTCAGATTATCTCCTTAGTAACCCGCTGTTTTGCCGCGGCCTTAACGTGTTAGTTTACCGCCTCCCCCTAGTAGGTGTTAGGACTGTGAGTCTAGTAACAAATTCATCGACACCGCTTAAGATACTCAAAAACAATAAAACACAATAAAAAAAAAAGCGATACAGAGATGATCGAGAAAATGTAATGCTGTGGGACACATAAAACCTGTCAGAAAAAAAAATAAAAATTTTTAAATACCTGTCGGAGGGCCGCGTGGGTCCAGGTGGCCTAAAATCCATGGTGGTCCAGCGGGGGTCCCGGGAGTGATCTCCCACTCTCGGGCCGTCGGCAGCCAGTAAACAAAATGGCGCCGGTGGCCCTTTGCCCATACCATGTGACAGGGGCTACTGTGCCATGCTTGGCCCCTGTCACATGGTGGGAGCAATGGATGGCCAGTGCCATCTTTGAAATAGTCCAATTCAGCAAAAACGATTGCACATCACTATCAGTTAGCCGGATGGCTTAGCTGGCTAAGGCCCAGATTCACTAAGGCATTTCTCCCATTCTGTGTCTATGGTAAAATGCCTTGATGAATCAGGTCCCTAATAGGTCTGGTCAGGCCAAAGAGCTGCCCTAAAGTTAGCCGTCTCCAGTTAATAGTGTGGCTGCGTTATTGAATAGACCTCCAAAGTTAGCCGGATATGTTTATCTGGCTAACTTCGCCTTCTGGACTGTGTCTGAATATGGACTTCAGCATATACACCCTTTTCAGGAACTGGAGACTGAAAGCCCAGAGCAGGTCCAGACAGATCTCTTGAACCAGTTAGAACCAGGAAGTAAAATTCAGAAGCCAGTCCTGTCTGCTTCCTGCTGGCCCAGGTTAGGGGCGGTCCCTGATACAGTGGAAACTAAATGCCAGCACCTTTTGGAAGCAGGCTGGAGAGTGGCAGTTCAGACCTGGCCAGCCCTGACAGTTAACAGGATCCGTTATAAAGGAGACCCAAAGAAGAAAGTAAATACATGGAAATTAAAGTGGGAAGGAACTCGATTCACCCAGAATGAGAGGCCAAACTGAGGCCAAAATTCAGGCTCTGCTGAATTGCAGCTGTCATAAAAAGGTATATTTCTGAGATATTCCACCCAAATAATAAATATTCCACTTAGCCTGGAAAAAAAAAGATATCTGGTGTGTTCGGGAGAGGGAGACCGATAGATGCTCCATTAATGCCAGCCGCTCCATCCAAGAACAAGCCCCCAAATATCTATCCACACTCATATATAGGTGCTTTTAATTCACCTCCTGGGACCCTCAGACACAAATATAGTTTCTCCTGCCCTAGACTGGCATAAATATGGGCTGAATGCTGCCATAGGGCCATTAATTCATGCTGGAGAAAGTGCTGACAAATTAAAATATTTTATTACTCCGTGGAAAAATAGGAACGTTATCTGCAACAAATCTACTTCTTTTACTTCTACCTGATATTAAGAATGTGCTGTCATTTAAAAATGTGTTTCACTCTGCATCATTTCCCTTCCAAAACAGCACAACCCCCCCCCCCCCCCCCAATGATATATTACTGTGGTTCGTCGTTCCCAGCGCCGCTGATGCACTGGTTAAAGGGTCAAAATCAGAAACCCTGTCCCCTTCCCACAAGCCCTCTTATAAAGCCAATCATGTTCTGTTCCTCCCCCCCCCCCCCCACAAAGAAATATCTGTGAAGCCCTTTCCCCTTCCCGAAACGCTGCCCCCACTCACAAAGTAAAAATGTCCCCTCCCCTGCAAATCGCTTTGACTTACATAAGATTTGCGATCGATCAAGAATTATGTAAACTCAACTAAAACTCCATCCTCCGTCCCTGTATTCCCTATATCCTAAATCCAAAGTCATGGACCCCCAGAGGCGCGAACGATCCCCAGCCATTCCTGCCCCACCAGCACCGTCATGCTGAATGGGACAGGAGTGACTGCCGACTGTTCCTGCCCCCAGGGGGGATCCAAGAATGGGGGGGGGGGGGGTAAGGAAGGGTCCAGGGATGGCTGCCATGGGGGGGGGGGGCAAGTTTTTTGGTTTGTTTTTTTTGGTGGGACTGGAGTTTCAGGAAGGGGGAGGGGTTTCATTGACATTTCTCCGTGGTCAAGAGGAGGTACAGAGGGCCATTGGCTTCAGAAGGGGCCTTGTGGTGGGACCAAAAAAAAATGAAACGAAACAAAATGGGGGAGAAAAAAAATTAAATGAAATGAAAAAATTAGAAAAACGAAACAAAGAACAAAACACAATTTGCCCTGATAGGTTTTAGGGTTCTTTACATTCAATGGCCTCTCAGATAAGAGTAGTGGATGACAGCTGGAATAACTTCAACTCAAAGGCTTTGTTCAGCTAACGTTTGGAATTTGACGGACAAAAGACAAGATATGACTATTTCCTCTCCGCCGAGTGGATACATTTTGTGCACAGAACTTATTGTGCACACAAAATGTATCCAGATAAAAAGAAGCAGTGCTGTGGGTGTTTCAAAGGTGAGACTAAATTTTAGCCAATGCATGAAAATATGGAGCAGTGTCGGGTCCTGTTTGCCAGCTCTTTGAATATTGACCCCTCTTTAGCTAACACTCGGTTCCTGTCCCTAAATTCCAATAAATGCAGATGTTCTCAGCTGGTGTGGTTTTCAAACTGAGATGACTTTATTTAGAAAAGAAATTAATGGAGCAGGCTGCTCTTCCATGGGAAGCTGCAAATTGTAACAATTCACAGTTTCTGTACAGAGCAGTGAACTATGATATAACAGTTTTAGGTGAAATCTCATTCAGATCTATACCAGCTTCCACTTTAGTCTTTATCTTCCAGTAGCAATTTTAGAGTTATTTCTCTTAACAATTCTATGCTAGCTTTATGCTGCTTTTGGGCCCTTCCTTGTCATAAGCATTCCTCTATTTCTATGTCCATGGTGCTACCTACTTGGTTACATCCCGCAGTAGGGATGTGCAGAGGGACGCCATAAGTTGCATTCGTGATTTGGATTCGTCGGGGAGCAGATACGTTGCATTCGGCTTTATGGTGCCCCGATACGTTAATACAGCGATTTCTATTCGTGTGCCAGCTAAAATTCAAATTAACTACAACCCCCCACCCTCCTGACCCCCCAAGACTTACCAAAACTCCCTGGTGGTCCAGCGGGGGGTCCGGGAACCATCCCCTGCACTCACACCCTCGGTGCCAGTTTCACCATGGCGCTGATAGCCTTTGTCACAGGGGCTACCGGTGCCTTTGGTCAGCCCCTGTCACATGGCCATCGGCACCATCTTGTGCTCCTACCATGTGACAGGGGCTGACCAATGGCACCGGTAGCCCCTGTGACATAGTATGGGCAAAGGCTATCGTCGCCATTTTGAGTAGTGGCATCAGCCGGCCGGAGTGCAGGAGGTCGCTTGAGACCCCCAGGGACATTTGGCCAGCTCGGGGGGGCCTCCTGACCCCCACAAGACTTGCCAAAAGTCCAGCGGGGGTCCGCTTCTGTGACATAGTGAGGGCAAAGGCGATCTGCTGCTGCGATCGGTGCCATTTTGAGTACTGGCATTGGCCGGCCGGCGTGCAGGAGGTCGCTCCCGGACCCCCGCTGACCAATGGCACCAGTAGCCCCTGTGACAAAGGCTATCGGCGCCATGATGAAACCAGCACCGAGGCTGTGAGTGCAGGGGATGGTTCCCGGACCCCCTGCTGGACCACCAGGGAGTTTTGGTAAGTCTTGGGGGGGTTCAGGAGGGTGGGGGGGTTTGTTTAAATTTTTATTTAGGTGGCCGTATAATTCGGGGGAAGATTCGTGTATTCGTGGGGAATCGCGATACGTTTCACTTCCCCACGAATACTACGAATAGTGCAATATACATTTCGCCAATACGGCAAAAACAAATGCACACCCCATCCCGCAGTATTCACACTTCCTATGACTGAGAATACATACACAGTAACATAGTAATGACAGCAGATAAAGACCAAATGGTCCATCTAGTCTTCTCAGCAATTTGCCACTCCATGTAGGTTACCCCCATGCATTCTACCTCTCCCATTTTCTCCCAGTCTTCTAGTTCAGGTATGACCCCATTTTGACAAAGTCCATATTTTTTAAATTCAACACTTGGATCCTCATGTGACCTCTTTGTATCCTATTTGTGATATCAAACTAAACAGTCTGATGATTACTGTTGCTCATCACCGGTGGGCACCTACCCAGACATTAGAGATATTATCCCCATTTGTGAGTACTCGGTTGAATATCATACCATCTCTCATGGGTTCCATTACCATTTTTTGAGTAGACCCCCTTGAAGGACATCCACTATCTCTTGCAGATTCAACAGTAAGGATACTCCAACAAGCAGCCCTTCTCCCCTTCTTTCCCACCTTTTGGATGTCTTCAACTAGATCTCTGTCCAGTTCTTCTGTTTGAGTCAGAGGCCTGTAGACTGCACCAGTGTAAATGGAAGCGCCATCATCTTTTTTCAGGATAGCCCATAATGCTTCTTCCCCTACCACATGTCCCTTACATTTCAGTTGCTTAGATATTGGTTTTGCCATAAAGAGACACTCTCCCCCTTTTCTGCCTCTCTGTCCTTCCTTAATGAGCTATAGCCCAGGATGGCTGTATCCCAATCATAAAACTCAATGAACCATGTCTCTGTAACAGCAATAATGTCCAAGTCCATTTCCACCATTAGGGCCTCCAGGTCTGGAATTTTATTGCCCAGACTATGAGCAAGGGTTCCCGTGCTTCTTCTATGCAGAAGTTCCAAAGGAGTTGCTTCACCTGAACCTCACAGGAGCATTAATTTGTCCATCATAGAAGTTAGTTGGATTTCCCCTGTTTCGTGCTGTCTGTTATCTCTAATGTATTCCTCCATCACAACAGCTTCTGCTCCGTCACTCTTTTCTGCCCTGAGTTATACAGGGAATGCATTTTCTATTTCTGCTTCCACACTGCTACTTCTGCCTGTTTGCAGTACATGCGTAGATCTTACAGTCTTGAGGGGATTAAGGGTCCCGCTATGTTTTCCAGGGGCAAAATACTGTACCATAGACCAAACAAATGTTAACACATATCCCTAAATGTTAATGATTGGCTATAATTTCTCACATAAATGCCACATTTAAAGACCTGGGAATCAAAATGCTCACATTTTAAAAATCACAACAAATAAGTGAATCACACGTATCTTATAAATGCCACTTATTGTTACGGTCCCGGTCGCGACCCGGCCCTTACCTCCTTGGTCCCGGTCCGTCTCTGAGAGCCTGCGGCCTGTTTTGTGGCGTCCCCACAGGGGGCAAGGCCATGGACTCGGCTGAGGTACCAGGACCCCAGGATCTTCCTGGGTTGGCTCTGCAGCTACAACAGTAACAGCAATACCTGGATGTCCTGGCCAGTTCCATTGGGCAACTGGCCGCCTGAATGGATGCCAGCGAAACTTGTCCTTCGGCTGCTGTGGACGCACCCTCACCTGTGACTCAGCTGTCGGCACCCGCTCGCTACGCTGGAGATAATAGGACCTGCCGAGGGTTCCTAAACCAGTGTTTTGTACGCTTCTCCCTGTTGCCTCGACAGTTCCCCACGGACTCCATTAAAGTAGTGTACATCCTCTCCTTGTTTGATGGAAAGGCCCTGGTGTGGGCCTTTCCCCTTTGGGTGCGTAATGACTCCTCCCTGGAGGACTTGCAGCAGTTTGTCTCCAACTTTCGTCAAGCCTTTGACGAACCGGCCCGCCAGGCCTCGGCTACTTCTGAGTTGCTACAGCTTCGCCAAGGGTCCCGTTCTCTGGCGGACTACGCAATGGACTTTAGAACTCTTGCTCAGGAAGTAGGCTGGCAAGACGGCAGGCTCAAGGCTATCTTCTTGGAAGGATTGTCTGGGCGCATCAAAGATGAGATCTCTACCCGTGATCTCTCGGAAGATCTTAATGCACTCATCGACATGGCTGCTCGGATCGACCGCCGCCTGCAACAGCGAGCCCGAGAGGTACGCCCAATGAGGCACAGTCCTGCCCATGGTTCCTCACGACCACCGCCTCTTCCGAGGCCTGCCCAACCTGATGTTCCCGCCTCTGAACCTATGCAGTTGGGACATGCTCTGCTCTCCACAGATGAGAGACAATGTTGCCGCTCGATGGGCCTGTGCCTGTATTGCGGGCAGAAAGGCCACTTTCTGGCATGCTGCCAGGAGCGTGCGGAAAACTCCAGAACCTAGGAGGTCGGGAGCAGCTCCTCCTAGGTTGTGCTACAGCTCCTCAAAGCACTATACCTATTACCTTGGAATTTCCTGGAGGATCTTTGAAAACCCTCGCCTTCCTGGATTCCGGAGCCGGGGGTAATTTTATCCAGCAAGACTTGGTCTCTCAGCTGTGGATCCTGACACAGAAACGAGAGGTTCCGCTTCGAATTACCTCCATTCAGGGAACACTCCTTCCAGGTCGTATTGTGACATCCAAGGCGCCCATCACTGTCTGCACCGGGGTGATCCACTCGGAGGACATAGCCTTTCTGGTTCTAGAAAAGGCTGTCCACCCCGTGCTGCAAGGGCTGCCGAGGCTCCAGAAGCACTCGCCTATAATCCAGTGGGATACTCTGCAGATCACCAAGTGGAGTTCCTATTGCCTCGCTCACTGTATGAAGGTACCCAAGCCTCCAGCACACCTGCTTCTGCACTCTGCCCTGGGACCTCCAGCTCCTTATGAGGACTTTACTGACGTCTTCTTGAAGACTAAAGCAGAGATTCTCCCGCAGCACCGTCCGTACGACTGTGCTATTGACTTTTGCCCGGAACCATGCCTCCTCGAGGTAGGGTGTATCCCTTGTCCTTGCTGAGACTCGGGCAATGTCCGAGTATATTACAGAGAACCTGGCGAAAGTGTTCATTCGCCCGTCAAAATCACCCGCCGGGGCGGGTTTCTTTTTTGTTAGCAAGAAAGATGGCTCCCTGAGGCCCTTTATCGACTACCGAGGACTCAACACGATTATGAAGCGGGACCGCTACCCACTCCCACTAATCCCGGAGTTACTTGATAGGCTCCAAGGCGCGAGAGTCTTCACTAAACTGGACCTACGTGGGGCCTACAATTTGGTTAGAATCCGCCCCGGAGATGAATGGAAGACTGCGTTTAACACCAGGGATGGGCATTATGAGTATCTCGTAATGCCCTTCGGCCTTTGTAATGCCCTGGCGGTCTTCCAGCACCTGATGAATGAGGTGCTACGGGATCTACTCAACACCTGTGTGATCATCTACCTTGACGACATTCTGATTTACTCCCGTGACCTGCCTACGCATCGCCAGCATGTCCGCCATGTGCTCCAAATACTCAGGGAGCACAGCCTGTATGCTAAACTTGAGAAATGCAGTTTTGAAAAAACTTCCCTGCCGTTCCTGGGTTATATTGTCTTGGCAGACGGCTTCCAGATGGACCCGGAGAAAGTCGCTGCAATCAGGAACTGGCCACGGCCACGGACGCTTCCTCGGCTTTGCTAACTTCTATAGGCACTTTATCCCTGGGTACTCTCGTATTGTGGCTCCCCTGACTTCGCTTACCTGGAAAGGAGCCAATGCGACGGACTGGCCTGACCAAGCCTGCCAAGCCTTTGAGGACCTTAAGAATTCCTTCCTGCTAGACACATGCCTCCACCATCCTGACCCCAGTTGACCATTCGTAGTGGAAGTCGATGCCTCGTACTGGGCAGTCGGATCAGTTTTAAGCCAACACTCCGACACAGGACAACTTCTTCCGTGTTCTTACTACTCACGGAAGTTTTCCCCAGCCGAGAGTAATTACTCTATCGGGGACAAAGAACTCCTTGCCGTAAAACTTGCCCTGGAAGAATGGAGACAGTGGTTGGAGGGAGCCAACCACCCCTTCACCATTTACATGGACCATAAGAATCTGTCATTTCTACACCAAGCCCAGCACCTGAACCCGAGACAAGCTCAGTGGTCCTTGTTCTTTGACCGGTTTGATTTTACACTGCGATATCGTCCTGATTCAAAAAACATACGCGCAGACGCCCTGTCACGGTCCACCGAGGTTGAAGAGACTCCGGAGACGCCTCAGTACATTTTAGATCCCAAGAAGGTGTGTCTTGCCGCCACCTCCGTCTCTTCCGAAGAAAAGGTTGTTGTCCCACGCCGCTCCCGAAAGGCCGTGCTACTTTGGGCCCATGAATCCCTCACCGGGGGTCATGCGGGTTGCACCACGACTTTGGACCTCCTTAACCAGTACTATTGGTGGCCAACAGTAAGACAAGATGTTCATCTCTTCGTGGACTCTTGCCCCACCTGCGCACTACAGAAACCGCTTGTCGGGAAACCAAGAGGACTGCTACAACCCTTGCCCATTCCAATGGAGCTGTGGATGCATATCTCCATGGATTTTGTGGTGGACCTCCCAGCATCCGCCGGGAACACTGTCATCTGGGTAATAGTGGACTGGTTCTCCAAAATGGCACATTTTGTCCCTTTGTCAAAATTGCCTTCAGCTTCCGATTTGGCTACCTTGTTTGTCCAACACGTATTTCGACTCCATGGTCTCCCTCAAGACATAGTGTCTGACCGAGGTCCACAATTCACCGCCCGCTATTGGAAGGCTTTGTGCAAGCGCTTTGATATACAACTGAGTCTCTCATCTGCCTTTCATCCCCAAAGCAATGGGCAGACAAAACGAACAAATCAGACCTTAAAAACCTTCCTACGATCCTTTGTAAATGAAAAACAAGATGATTGGGCCAAGCTACTCCCATGGGCAGAGTTTTCTTACAACAATCATACACATTCTGCAACAGGAAGCTCTCCCTTCCTAGCAGTTTATGGGAAATAGCTGTGGCCACCCTTGCCTTCACCCGAACCTAGTGCACTGCCTGCAGTGCAGCTTTCCACCCGCCAGTTACTTGTTCTATGGAAGTCCATCCAAAGGAAGATGCAAGAAGCTTCCCAGTCTGCCAAAAAATGGGCAGACAGCCATCGCCAGCCAGCACCAGTCTACCTCCCTGGAGACCGCGTTTGGCTGAGTACAAAGAATCTGCAACTTCAGATTCCTTCCCGCAGACTCGCCCCCAAATTCTGTGGACCATTCCGTATTGCCGAGCGTGTAGGGCCTGTTTCCTATCGCTTGCGTTTACCCTCCTCGATGCATGTGCACAACGTCTTCCATGTGTCCCTCTTGAAGCCTCTCATTCTTTCCAGGTACCTTCCCCGGGCTCCTGATGCTCGAGATCCTTCTGTGCCAGGAGATACCATCTATCAGGTCCGGGAGATCCTCGACGTAAGATTCCATCAACGCCGGTGGGAGTATCTAATTGCCTGGGAAGGCTGTGGACCTGACGATAACACATGGGAGCCTGCCCACAACATTCTTGATAAAGAGTTGTTGAAAACATTCCATCAAGACCACCCAGGTAAACCCGGGCCTGCTAAGAGGGGGCGTAAGAGGGGAGGTACTATTATGTTCCCGGTCGCGATGGTCACGACCCGGCCTTTACCTCCTTGGTCCCAGTCTGTCTCTGAGAGCCTGCGGCCTGTTTCGCGGCGTCCCCTCGGGAGGGGGGGAGACACGCCGCCGAGGAATCCTTCCTGGATGCCGTCTCAGGTGCGCGCAGAACCCGCGCTTATGAAGGCCTTTTCCCGCCCCTGAAGGCTCCACTTTACCCCTGTCGTCAGACGCTGTGGCCTATGTAAGGCCACCATGGAGCCCAGAACTTTGCCTTGCAACGGGGTTCCTTGCGGTTCCCAGTTGCTCCGAGCCCCGGAGTGTGCTATTGCATTAGCAGCTCCGTTCCTGCCTAAGACTTGCTACGCTTCTGTGTCCAAGTCCTGTCTTTGCTTCTGCTTGGTTCCAGTAACCTGTCCTGCTTCAGTTCCAGCTTGGTTCCAGTACCCGTCCTGCTTCAGTTCCAGTTTGGTTCCAGTAACCTGTCCTGCTTCAGTTCCAGCTTGGTTCCAGTACCTGTCCTGCTTCAGTTCCAGCTTGGATCCAGTACCTGTCCTGCTTCAGTTTCTGCCTGATTCTGGATCCCTGCCCACCTGCTTCAGCTCCAGCTTCTGTGATCTCCTAAGTCCCAGCGGCCGGGCTCCTATGGGCTCCTCCCGGGGGAGCTCTGGCTTCCAGGGTGAATCCCCTAAGTCCCAAGCGGCTGGGCTCCTACGGGCTTCTCCTGGGGGAGTACCAGCTTCCTGGGTGAAGCTCAACGTCCATCGCCTGCCTGGTATCGGCCTCCTGGCCTGCCCCCAAGCAAAGACTATAGTCCATCTCTCCCCAGTCTCCCGCAGGCCGGCCCAAGGGTCCACTAGAACAGCTAATTCACAACACTTATATTGATTCAAGTGATAACCCATCATAAATGAGCCAAGCACAAATGTAACAAAATGTTTTGGGTTTTTTGCTTCTTCACTTCAGGTATTTCAGTTACTTTGTTGCAAATGTAACATATACCTGCTCAAGAATTTAATAACGGGGTTTAACACTTGTATTCATGAAGCCACTATTTGAACTTTTTTAAAAAAAGGGATTATATGTATGCAAAAAGACACTTATCCTTGACGTAGTATTAGAGCGTTGGGTATATTGGCTCTGTTCTGCCCACCCGACACAGCCTGTGTTTCGAATTCTTCGTCAGGGGACGCTCTGTAAAGTGTCAGGCTGTGTCGGGTGGGCAGAACAGAGCCGATATACCCAACGCTCTAATACTACGTCAAGGATAAGTGTCTTTTTGCATACATATAATCCCTTTTTTTAAAAAAAGTTCAAATAGTGGCTTCATGAATACAAGTGTTAAACCCCGTGATTAAATTCTTGAGCAGGTATATGTTACATTTGCAACAAAGTAACTGAAATACCTGAAGTGAAGAAGCAAAAAAAAACATTTTGTTACGTTTGTGCTTTGGCTCATTTATGAGGATTATCACTTGAATCAGCATAAGTGGTATTTATAATATAACGTGTGGTTCACTTATTTGTTGTTTGCACATCTATACCACATTGCTACCAGTTTCGTTGATCCACATTTTAAAAATAGCATTTGACATATCACAACAATTAAAATATCATCCACAATATGCACAGGACTTTTATTATCCTAATCTAAACCTTGTTTTCCTTACATTCAATTCCAGGCCCATATCCACTTCACACAACTGAAACAAATGATAGTACAAAAGACTTCTATAAAGAACTGCCACTAGAAGAAGGTTAGGAAATGTGAGATGAATTTATGCACCTTTGCTCTGCGGGCTGTGGTTTGGTGGTTCAATGTCCACTTATGTGGCTCTGTGAGAGATCCTCTTGTTTTATCACCATTGTAGGCAACGTGGAGCCTCAGGATGCATTTTAGTTGGTGAAACGAAAGATCTTAAGAGCTTTCTTGATAGAGCACTTGATTAGTGGCTCCTTGAAGAGGGTGCAAACTGACGTAACCTGGCATTTAGTCAGTGCTCTGTGCCCATAGGTATCCGTTTTGTTTGAATGCCATGTTTGTCTACACTCCTCTAGTAAATTCTACCATGCCTGTACAGTACATGAGAGATAATAGCTGCTAAAGGGCTTCTATGTGATAGTTTAATTCTTCAATATGATGTTACTGTTATGGAGACATGGTTCATAGATTGGGATATGGCCTTACCGGGCTATAACTTGTTAAGGAAGGACAGAGAGGATAGAAAAGGGGGAGGAGTAGCTCTTTATGTCAAAAACAATATCCAAGGTACTGAACTGCAAGAAATGTGGGGTACAGTAGAGGCATTATGGGCCATCCTAAAAAAAGAAGATGGTGCATCCATTTTTACTAGTGTGGTTTACAGGTCTCCGACTCAAATAGAAGAACTAAAACGAGATCTGGTCAAAGACATCCAAAAGGTGGAAAAGAAGGGAGAAATGTTGATTGTTGGAGACTTTAATCTGCCGGATGTAGAATGGAAAATCCTTTCCGCGGAATCGACCAGAAGTAGAGAGATAGTGGATGCCCTGGAAGGGGCTCTCTTCAAATAAATGGTAATGGAGATAATGTCTCAAATGTCCAGGTAGGTGCCCACCTTAGCACCAGTGATCATCAAACAGTATGGTCTGACATCGCAAACAGGTTAAGGAGAAGTCACACAAACACCTGAGTTTTGACTTTCAAAATTACAGAATTTGTCAAAATGGAGACATACATGGACGTAGAACTAGAAGACTGGGAGAAAATGGGCGAGGTGGAACAACAGTGGCTCAAACTAATGGATGCAATCACAAAAACAACAAATCTATAAGTTAGAAAAGTAACAAAAGTAAGAGAAAGTAAGAGAAACCAATCTGGTTCTCAAAAGAGGTGGCTGACATAATAAAAGCAAAACAAGCAACATGCAAGAATTATAAAGGATCCCAAGAAGAGGAACACAGGGAAGAATATCTGGTAAAACTTAGGGAGACAAAGAAAGTAATCAAGAAAACAAAAGGTCTGGCAGAAGAAAGGAATGCCAAAGAGGTAAAGCAAGGTGACAAAACATTTTGCAGATAGATCAGAGAAAGAAGAAAGGTCCAAAGAGGTATAGTGAAATTGAAAGGTGACCAGGATCAATATGTGGAGAGAGACGAAGAAATGGCAGAAATATTAAACAAATACTTCAGTTCAGTATTCACTAAAGAAGACCCTGGCGATGGACTGTCACTAATTAACAAGAGTGTGGAAGGGGGTGGAGGAGATGAAATTCCATTTACAGAAAGATAATGTATGGAAAGTGCTAGGAAAACTGAAACTGGACAAAGCCATGTGGCCGGATAAGGTTCATCTCAGGATACTGAGGGAGTTCAGAGATGTCTTGGTGGGTTCGCTATGTGACCTTTTCAATAGATCCTTGGAAATGGGAGTGGTGCCGAGTGATTGGAGAAGAGTGATGGTGATCCTGCATCACAAAAGTGGGAGCAGAGAGGAGGTTGGAAACTAAAGGCCAGTTAGCCTCACCTCAGTAGTGGGAAAATTAATGGAGACTCTGCTCAAGGAAGGATAGTGAACTATCTACAATCCAGTGGGTTGCTCAATCCGAGACATCATGGATTCACCAGGGGAAGGTTCTGTCAGACGAGTCTGATTGATTTTTTTGAATGGGTGACTAGAGAATTGGATCAGGGAAGAGCGCTCAATATGATTTACTTGGACATTAGTAAAGCTTTTGATACGGTCCCACATATAAGACTCATGAATAAAATGAGAAGCTTAGGAGAAAGTGCCAAGGCGGTGGCATAGATTACAAACTGGTTGATGGGCATAAGACAGCATATGATGGAAAAATGGAACCTGCTCTGAAGAGAAAATGGTATTAAGTGGAGTGCAACAGGGATTGGTGTCGGGACCGGTTCTGTTCAATATCTTTGTGAGCGACATTACAGTAGGGATAGAAGGTAAAGTTTGTCTATTTGTGGATGATACTAAGATCTGCAACAAAGTAGGCATGCCGGAAGGGGTAGAAAAATGAGATGTGATTTAAGGAAGCTTGAACAGTGGGCAAGATATGGCAGCTGGAATTCAAGAAGTACAGAGTCATGCATCTGGGGGGGTGTGGCAATCCGAAAGAGCTGCATGTGATGGTGAGGTAAAGGGCTATTGTGCACAGAATAAGAGAGAGACCTTGGGGTGATAGTGTCTAGCGATCTGAAAACGGCGAAGCATTTAACAAGGCAATAGCAAAAGCCAGAAGAATGCTGGGCGGCATTGAGAGAGGAATAATCAGTAAGAAAAAGGAGGTGATAATCCCTTGTACTGGTCTTTGGTGAGGCCTCACCTGGAGATTGTGCCAGTTCTGGAGACCGTATCTCAAAAGGGGCAGAGACAGGATGGAGGCGGTCCAGAGAAGGGTGACCAAAATGGTGGTGGGTTCCGCCATCAAATGACTTATGAGGAAAGGTTGAAGGTCCTAAATATGTATACCCGGAGGAGAGGAGGTGCAGGGGAGATATGATACACACCTTCAGAAATCTGAAAGGTTTTAATGTAGGATGTGAATCGTGCTTCGGACGATTGAAAATCGTCGATATTTCAAAATTGTCAGAAATCGGGGGCTCCCCAAAACAATAGGAAAATCCCACGATATTGTTCGTGGAGGTTCTCTTATCGTTTTGGGGGAGGGCAGGAAAAAGGGCACACAAAAATAACCCCTAAACCCCCCTCGACCCTTTAAAACTAATCCCTTAGCTTCCCTCACATGGTAGGAAGCACGGATAGTCCGCGCCATTTTTAAAGATGGTGCCAGCCATCCAGTGCTCCCTCCATGTACAGGGGCTGGCCAATGGGACGGATACCCTGTCACATGGTAGGGCAAAGGCCATCGACGCCATTTTATTAGTGGCAGCCAACAGCCTGAAGTGGGAAGATCGCTCCCGGGATCCCCACTGGACCACCAGGGTACCTATAAAATGTTTTTGGGGGGTCAGGAGGGTGGGGGAAGCTAAGGGATTAGTTTTAAATGGTCGGGGTGGGTTTTTTGTTTATCAGCTTGGGCGCAGCTGAAACAAAACTGCAATCGGGCCGGACGAAAAAAAAACCACGAGTGAATCAGAACCGGAATCGAACCGATTCCGGTTCCGATTCACATCTCTATTTTAATGATGCATAATCACAATAAACCTTTTCTCTTGGAAAGAAATCAGTAGAACTAAGGGTCATGAAATGAAACTCCAGGGAGGATGACTCAGAACCAATGTCAGGAAATATTTCTTCACAGAAAGAGTGGTAGATGCCTGGAATGCCCTTCCAGAGGAAGTGATGAAGACAAAAACAGTAAAAGATTTCAAAGGGGCTTGGGATAAACACTGTGGATCCCTAAGGGCTAGAGGATGTGAATGAAGAAAAAGTGCATGGGGGTAACTATCCTTAACCAATAAGCCTTTATGCTGTTGATGCAACTCCATCATTGCTCTCAGTCCTTCAATAGCAGAGGGAAAAGAGGAAAAGGGGAATTAGATTCAGACAGTAACCAACAAAGAAAATTGAATTGCACAGTCTGGGGAAAACAAGCATGGGAGTAACTTGCCTGATATGGCGGTACTACCCTTTATTAATAAGCCTTTATGCTGTTGATGCAAACTCCAACATTGCTCTCTGCTTCAATGGCAAGAGGTAATGGGGAATTGGACTCAAACAGCAACCAACAGGGCCCTGACTTTGACAGTCTGGGAAACTAATAATTATAAAGTGGCTTGTATGGATGGATCATTTGGTCCTTTTCTGCTATCATTTCTATGTTTCTATGTAAGCCTAACGATGGCTGCCAGTGCCCAAATATGATGACTATTCTATCTTCTAACCATCACTGCCTCTCCCTTCTCCTTATGGCTTCCCACCTTGGATACGTTGTTCAGTATCATTCAGTTTACAGATATCAGGGAAGGGTATACCAGAAGCCATAGAGAAGAGAATGAAGCCTACCCACTGTGCAAAGACCTGAAGCTTGTTTTCTAAATGGATTGGTTCAACCTGATGTGCAGTGCTAGTCATAAAGTAATGAGGGGAAAGCAAAATGTACAGTGGGAATGAGATAAGATTTTCTTTTCACATGTGAGCTTCCCTAATCTCAGCAGAACAGTCTCTGAGATCCCATTGTAAACATAAAAGTGATTATTTTTTAAAACATATTGAGAATATTTCAGATTTCTTGTTCTTATTTCCTTTCTCCCCATTGATTCATATGAATTTGAGATATGTATGTATTTTGGTGCATATATTAATGAGGCAGTGTGGTGAACTAAGCATGGGCAAGAATTGTTTTTAACTTCTTGACCTTTGTTTGAACTGATGTCATCAAGTGAGCAATGCTCAGTGTGTTTCCTCTGTCCAATTTCATATCTTGCCATCAGGAGAATGACACTACATATTGGAAAAGAGATAATAATGGTTAAATGCATTCAGATGAGCTAATAATGTGCTAGGCAATTCTAATTGGAGCCAAACTAAAAATACACACAGAGGGGATTTATTTGGTTTTCCTGAGATATACACACAGCCACTGAGTCCTATTTATTAACATAGGATGCCTTTCATTTATTCACCAAGCCCTTTGAATATCCTTTTGGCTATGCATTTGCTGTGTGTGAAATTATGGTGAACTGAGCTCTGGAGGATTAAACAATAAAGGAAACTATATCCATTTGCAATGAGGAAATACCATTTTAGTTGTCTACCCTGACCCTTCCTGGGAAAAGAATCGGAACAGCAGTGATAGCGGCACTACCATCACGAATGATGACTGTTAATTTTCTATCCCTGAATAGCAACATGGTCAACTTTGTTGGCTGAAACCAGTAATCAGTAATAACAAATTATACAGGAGTACAGTACAAGCTGTGAATGCCGCAGGTGTAGAATGATGCACTGTTTTAGGAGACTGGGCATCACGCTGCTTAAAGGAAATGAAGGGAAAGCTGGACCTATTTCTGCCAGTTTCTGTATGTGATGAAAAAACTGAGTTTAACCTGAGATATAATTAGATCTTAGTGATCACTTCCACCCTAGAATTTATTGTGGATTTTTTTTTTTTTTAGCCTATAGAATAATTCTGCAATTTCTCCAGATGTAAGAAACTGTTTACGTTTGCTTTTTAGTCGCAGTCACATCCCCTTGCATATCTGTTTTCTTCGTTGATATTAATAATTTCAACTTCCTAAGGAAACGCCTTAGAAGGCAAAATTCAAAACGTTTGTCTGGCTGCCTTTTTGGAGTTGGCCAGGCAAACCCTAAAGTTTGAAATGTTTCTGCTATGTTTTGTCCAGGCAAATTGTTGCCCACACAGAATTTACCCAGCGGTGCTGGGAGGGTTCCCAGGGTACAATCTCACTATGTCCGAGCAGCGCTGATGATACTCAGTGCTGGCAGGTAAGTTTGGCTGAATAAATACCAGGCCTAACATTACCTGGGTAACTGCCCAAGTAACTTTATCTGGAAATTCAGCAGCACTTATCCAGCTAAAAGTGCAGCTGAATATCCAGATAAAATTTCCTCGTGGGTTATTTATTTATTTATTTATTTATTTATTTATTTAAAGTCTTTTTTATACCGAAGTATAGCAAAAAATGCCTTCACTCCGGTTTACAGAATAACAACTTGATACATACAACGAGTTTGATACATATAACTAACAATATGAAAGAGAATCCAATTAAAAAACAAACAATGAACAATATAAATGGGTAACATGTAAACAAGATGTTACGGGAACTATTAAGTAATTATTTTAGGTTGAACAAGTCTAACTATGTATAATATTGCTTATCAGGTTGAAAATAATATAATAGTAAATATATATCTAACTATGTGAAATATTGCCTGAACCGGTTTATAATAAAGTGCTGATGCATTAATTCTATGACAAGACAGGGTAATGTCAGAGAGTCATTTTGGGTGTGTGTTTGAGGTATGCTTAACCAATGCCATCTGTGAAAGACTGACTGAAAATCCATGTTTTGAGTTCTTTTGAGTTGGGTTATTTTTAATATGGACCTTTTAAGAGTTGCAGCCAGAACGCCCTGCCTTTTCTGATCCAAGCATGATCATCCTTTGAATAAAGCAGCTAATAAGTTGAAATAAACAAATGTGCTTCTATTTTAAATAGATTTATTTTATGTTTAAGATAACTGAATCATGAATGTATATCATTGTTTATCATTGCGAATGTATATGAAAGATGCAGGATTGAAGCCTTGGAGACTGGCACTACTATTCACAGGTTTCAAACTTTTGCTAATGCAACCCCTTTTTGTATCTAGTTTAAAATGTAAACTTTCTTCATCTAGCATATTTGAGGTCTCAGGCTGTTGTGTAGTACACAACACCTTTTACACAAAAAATGTTTCATGCATGAGATATGAAAAGGTCTGATTTGACTGAAAGAAAATCCACAAATTTTTCATTGTATATTTTTTTGGGGAGGGGGGGGGATAGCCATGGCATCTGCAGAATATATTTTATTTATCAGACATATTAGACAATCTACAATAATTTGGGGATATTGTCAATAGAATGACGGATTGTGGTAGGTTGAGGATTTCCCGTTTTAATATCGAATGCAGAAGCAGAGATGAGAATTTTATTAAAAATAAACATCAAGGCAAAGATGACATGACAAATGACAGAGCAGGCAATTATCCTGATTCAACCTGCTTTTCCATGGATGTTATTTCTACCTGGCTAAATGATCAGGAAGAGCCTCAAGCTACTCTTTTGAAACTCTCTTAGACTGACAGACACAGCTGCAGCGCAATGGTAGGTAATCTTTATACCATTATTGAAAAGTATTAGTGTAAGGGCCTGTTGAAAATGACAGGGACAGGGGAGGGAAAAGTCACTTATGCATGTACACTCCCTCCCCTGACCTCCCACCATCACCAGGAATGCCACTTTTTTGGCCATGCAGAGAAAGGGCACAGATTTTTGCAGTGTGCAAAAGAAACACTCGCTGTTACACTGCACATATATTTTTGTGATCATGCAGGCTGGAAAGTGGTCCAAGTGCTTGCTTTTTTTTTTTTTACATGTGCTGACCCATGGGGAAAGTCATTGAAAATTGTCATCATTACATGTGCTGTGTTAATCATATTTTCAGTTTATTAAGATTGTTAAAAGTCAAATTCTAATGGGCTACTGAGAGTAGTCCCTAAGGAAGTGAAATTAATCTTTGAATTCTTGAAAATGCTGAATAAAAATGGTTTTGGAGTGTGACACATTCACGGTGACCAACACACAAACAAATGTAGCAAATTGTGTATAAGATCATAAGATTTGCTATTCTGGGTCAGACCAAAGGTTCTTCAATCCCAGTATCCTGTTTGCAACAGTGGACAAGCCAGGTTACAAGTATCTGACAGGATCCCAAAGCAGGGCCGGTGGGAGCACTTCATGGACTAGCTGACTGCCTAGGGCGCCACCGGTTGGCATCGGCATGGTCTCTTTCTCTTCGTGCCTGTGCGGGACCGCGCCGTGGTGCATTCTCTTCCCGCCGCACAGGCGGGAAGAGGGAGAGACCATGCCAATATCAAAGTAGGTGGGAAGAAGAAGAGCACGTCCCTTGCCACAAGAAGATGCGGTACTGGTCCGGGCCGTCCTGCAGTGAAGAGCAGGAAGAACAGCAGCAGCCGACCATCATAGCCCCACCCGCTCAGGAAGCCGTATCATCGGCCCCGGTGCCTGCTCGGCTGTAGGAAGCTGCGCAGGAGGCAGAGAAGCATCAGCCCCCACAGGCCTGAAGAAAGAGGAAGAGCAACGTGGGCTGCGGGGGCTGTAGGATGAGGCTGTTGCTGTTGGCCTTGTGCTGCCAGTGGAGGGGAAGTGAGTGAGAGAGCATGACTGTGTGTGTATGAGTGAGAGAGCATGATTGTGTGTGTGTATGAGTGAGAGAACATGTTGGTGTGAGTGTGTATGAGAAAGGGCATGTGTGTGTGTGCATGTATCTATTTATTTTAAATTATTTGTATACCACTTATACAGTGGGTGTTAGGAGTAAGTGGTTTGCATGTTAAAACAAATACATAATTAGATACAATGTAAAAAAGGATACAATATCAGACAAATGGGAGAGTTTTATTTGTCAAAGTTTAGAGAAATTAAACAAGCATAAAACAACTTAAAAGATGGCATAAAACAACTTAAAAGGTAGGTATAAAGGATGGTTTAAATGCAGCAGTACATAGGTAAGTTTTAAGAGCTTTTTTAAAGCCGAATATGGTAAGGAAGTGAGTTCCATAAGGTTGGGTCTGCTACTGAAAAGGCTTGGTTGTGAGTGATGTCGAGTCTGTCTGCTTTAATTGTGGGAACTTCGAGGAGGCATCTGTTAGCAGAGCGCAAGTGTCAGGCTGGTTGGTAAATTCTTAAGAATGAACATAGCCAAATGGAGGAGGGATTGTAAATGAGGTTGTGTAGTGTGGAAAGCACTTTATATTGTATGTGATATTGGATTGGTAGTCAGTGAAGAGATTGTAGAATGGGAGTAATATGAGTTGTGCGAAAATTCTTAGGAAGTAGGCGAGCTGCAGAGTTTTGTATTAGAGCAATTGGATGGAGGAATATGGAAGCCCGAAATATAAAGAGTTACAATAGTCTAATGTTGTTAGAATGAGTGATTATAATACTAAATGGAAATCTGAGGGATATAGTAGAGATGTGAATCAGAACCGGAATCGGTTCGGTTCCGGTTCCGATTCAAATCTTATAATTTTTATCATCCGGCCCGATTGTTTTTTTGTTTATCGGTTGTGCCCGATCCGATAAACAAAAAACCCACCCTGACCCTTTAAAACTGACCCCTTAGCCTCCCCCACCCTCCTGACCCCCCCAAAAAAACATTTTAAAATTACCTGGTGGTCCAGTGGGGGCGCAGGGAGCAATCTCCCGCCTTGTGCCATCGCTGCATTATAAAAATGGCACCGATGGCCCTTTGCCCTTACCATGTGACAGGGTATCCGTGCCATTGGCCGGCCCCTGTCACATGGTAGGAGCGCTGGATGGCCGGCGCCATCTTTAAAGATGGCGCCGGCGCAAAGGGCCATTGGCACCATTTTTATTAGTGGCAGCCAACAGCCTGAGAGCAGGAGATCGCTCCCGGCGCCCCCACTGGACCACCAGGTAACTTTAAAACATTTTGGGGGGGTCAGGAGGATGGGGGAGGCTAAGGGGTCAGTTTTAAAGGGTCAGGGTGGGGTTTTTTTTATCAGGCCATCGGCGCCATTTTTATTAGTGGCAGCCGACGGCCTGAGAGCGGGCGATCGGTCCCGGGGCTTCCACTGGACCACCAGGTGATTTTAAAACATTTTGGGGGAGGTTTGGGAGGTTTGGGAGGTTTGGGAGGTTGGGGGAAGGTAAGTGATTAGTTTTAAAGGGTCGGGGTGGGTTTAGGGGTTGTTTTGGTGTGCTGGTTTTCCCGCCCTCCCCCCAAATAACTCCCGTTAGTGGAAACAAACCCGATTAACAATTTTTCACAATAAATCGGGGAAATTTCTATTGTATCGCACTCTTTAACGATTTTTGACGATTTAAAAATTATCGGACGATATTTTAAATCGTCAAAAAACGATTCACATCCCTAGGATATAGAAATGGGTTCAGTTTTCTGAGTAAATGAATTTTTTACTACAGAAGAAATGTTTGCGTTGAGAGATAATTTAGAGTCAATCAGTATTCCGAGGTTTCGTGCATGGTTAGTTATAGGTATGGCACAATTTTTTAAGATAAGGTCAAGGGGAGGACTAAAGGAAATATGAGAAATTGTGGAAATGAGCACTAATTCTGTTTTTGAGGCGTTTAGTTTGAGGCGGCTGTGGGATAGTCAGGTTTTTATAGTTTTTAGGTAAAGATGAATTAAAGATAGGGTATTTTGCCAAGAGTTGGAAAAAGGAACAATAAACTGAATGTCATCTGCATAAATTTTGAAATGTATGCCTAGGTTCATAAGAAGATGACAAAGAGGAAGCAGGTAAATGTTAAATAGAAGAGCTGATAGCGCAGAGCCTTGGGGGACACCTGAGTTAGTGTGATACCATGAAGAGGAAAATTCACCTAGATTAACTTTCTGGGGATGGTCAGAGAGAAAAGCTTTAAACCATTGATGATCAGTTCTGGAAATACCAATGTATTGAAGCGCGGATAGAAGGATATCATGATTCAGAATGTCGAAAGCAGCAGAGATGTCAAGAAATACAATAGTATAGTCAGTGTTGGTGTCAAAGCCATGGAGAATAGTGTCAATGGAAGAGAGAAGAAGAGACTCTGTACTGTGTCCTTTTCTGAATCCATGTTGATTTGGATGGAATAGGTTATCATTGTTGTAGTCTGTCAGTTGGTGAAGAACAACTGATTCAATAATTTTTGCTATGGAAGGTAATGAAGTTATTGGACGGTAATTGGATCAGTCAAAGGGATCAAGATTTTTCTTTTTTGGAATTGGGAGGATAGAGGTTTGTTTTACTAAGGATGGGAAAGTACTGGATGTAAGTGAAGAGTTAACTAGTTTGGTTAAAAATTGTGAAATGGGTTCTTTTATTGCTTTTAATAGATGTCCAGAGCAAGGATTGACTTGACTGTTAGAGGGTTTAGATTTTGAAATAATGTGGACTATTGTGTCTGGGTCGGTAAGTTTGAAATCAGTGAAGGTACAGATTGGGGAAGGGTGGATAAGTTGAGGGACTGGCAGGTGGTTAAGTTCTGCAAGAATGCTTGCAGGTTTTTTTTTAATGATTAGCTATGTTTTTTCAAAAATCATTGTTTATATGGTCGGAGGCATTAGGGTGAGTTGAAGTGAGAGATTTAAACATATTGAATAGGGTATGAGGATTGCCATTAGCAGCCTGTATTTGATGGGTGAAAAATTATTTTTTGGTAAGATTGATTTCTTTTTTATATTTACATACATATGAATAGTAGGCTTCTTTATGAGGGGAAATGGGAATTTTATGTCAGTGATGCTCTAATTGTCTTCATTTTTGTCACAATTTTTGAAGTGAATCAGTATACCAAGCTGTTTTGGGTCTATTAGAAACAGAGTGAAGTATTTTTGGAGCTACGAGGTCTAAACTATTTTCTAAGGTAGCATTCCATTTAAGAACTAAGGGGGTCATTTACTAAGCATTTTCCCCATAGACACAGAATGGGAGAAAACCTTTAGTAAATGACACCCCTATAGGTTATCAGGATTTGTTTTCGAGATGCCATCGGGTTTTGGTAGCAAGTGATGGAGAAGGTTATCAACAACTATCTTTTTCATTTAAGGAAGGTTTTTTTGTTACTTGATGGTGTAAAGATGTTATCACTGGGGTAGTGGACCCTTGGGCCGGCCGTGCGGAGAGGTGATAGAACGTGAAGTGGACTCCGCAGAGATGGAAGGGCCGGGAGGTGGCACGGAGCCGGGAGACCGAGCAGGAGCTTCACCCTGAAAGCCCGAGGTCCCCCAGGAGGAGCCCGTGAGGACCCAGACCACTGGGACTTAGGAGAGGTCTCCCGGGACAATGGGTCAGCAGCGTGAAGACGGTCCAGGTATAGGGCAGGCAGCAGACAAGGAACACCAACAGACGAGCTGGAGTCAGAAGCCAGGAAGACAGTCTGAGGGCAAGGCAAGGCTGGAACTGGAAAGGAAGACTGGAGCAGGAGTGGAGGCTGGCTCAGGAATGGAAGCTGAATCAGGAACGGAAGCTGGATCTGGAACGGAAGCTGGATCAAGGCTGGAGCAGGAATGGAAGCAGGATCAAGGCTGGAGCAGGAACGGAACAGCAACTAGCTACTCACACAGGAGTGAACCTCGTTGCAAGGCAGTTTCCTGGTGCAGGGTCTGGGTATATATATCCTGCTGGCGTCTGACGTCACTCTGGAGGCTGGCCGAGGTTTCCCATGCTGCAGCTTTAAAAGTTGCTTCTTCGCGTGAGTGCGCATACGCAGTGGGCAGGGCCAGGTCCGGGAACACGAGGGAGACGCCGTGGCAGTGAGAGGCCTGTGCCGGCCCGTACTCGCGGCGGGGGGACCGGCCAAACATCGGGACTGAAGGAGCAGGTAAGGGCCCGGTCGCGGGAGCCGCGACCAGGATCGCAACAAAAGATTTGAGGGTGACTGATACTTCCTGTTAAAGAATAACAAAGTGATCTATCCAGGGAACTGGGGAGATTTCTGTAGAGAATTTAAAATTGGAAGAATTATAAAATACTTGATCAAGAGTATTACCTAGAATATATGTAAATTCTTTAATTAAAGGAGTAAGCCCTAGGCCAGAGAGGGCTTCAAGTAAGTGAAAGCGGTTGGCAAAGGGGGTGTGGAATTAAAATGAACACTGAAGTCCCCAGCTATTAGAGTTTTTTGAAGATCAATAGTAAAGATAATATATATTCAAGAAAGGAAGAGAGGTTATGAGTGAGCGATCCTAGTGGGCAATAGACAGTGCAAAAGTTTGAATTAGATGTAGTAATTAGTAAAGATTCAAAAGTATCAGGGGAAGGTAGCGGTTTCATAGAGGGAGAAGGGAAGTTTTGACAATAGTGAGGCATTATAACATCCACCGTTTTATTTGCCTTTCCCTTCCTAATAATTCCTAACATTCTGTTTGCTTTTTTTTTTTTTTAATTATTTATTATCTTTCAATTTAAATCACAAAATAAACATTTGCATTGAAACATGAGATCAATCACAAGAAAAATAAACATATTTTCATTCTTTCAAGTTTATCTACTCAAACCTTTTTGACTGCCACAGCACATATTATTCACTATGATGCCTAGATCTCTTTCCTGGGTGGAAACTCCTAAGATAGAACCTAACTTCGTGTAACTACAACAAGGGTTATTTTTCTCAATGTGCATCACCTTGCACTTGTACACATTAAATTTCATCTGCCATTTGGAAGCCCAATCTTCCAGTCTCGCAAGGTCCTCCTGCAATTTATCATAATCCACTTGAGATTTAACTACTCTGCATAATTTTATGTCATCCACAAAGTTGAACACCTCACTCGCCGTACCCCTTTTCAGATCATTTATAAATACAGATCCCTGAGGCACTCCACTGTTTACCTTATTCCATTGTGAAAACTGAACATTTAATCCTACTCTCTGTTTCCTGTCTTTTAACCAGTTTGCAATCCACAAAAGGATATCACCTTCTATCCTATGACTTTCTAGTTTTCTTAGAAGCCTCTCATGAGGGATTTTGTCAAATGCTTTCTGAAAATTCAAATACACCACATCTACCACTTCACCTTTGTCCACATGTTTATTCACCCCTTCAAAATATGTAGGAGATTTGTGAGGCAAGTCTTCACTTGGTTAAATCCATGCTGGCTGTGTCCCATTGAACCTTGTCTATCTAAATGTTTTGTTATTTTATTCTTTATAATAGTTTCCACGATTTTTCCCAACACTGAAGTCAGGCTCACTCGCCTATAGTTTCCTGGATCACACTTGGAGCCCTTTATAAATATTGGGGTTACATTGGCCACCTTTCAGTCTTCAGATACAATGGAAGTAGGTCTGAAATTTTATTTTGTAATTCTTTCAGAACCTGGGGTGTATATGATCAGGTCCAGGTGATTTACTACATTTTAGTTTGTCAATGCGGCCTATAACATCTTCCAGTTTCACTGTGATTTGGTTCAATTTATCTGAGTCGTCACTCTTGAAAACCTGAGTGATTCTCTTCATTTCTGTGTTCCTGATCCTTGCTGACTCCCGTTCCTGGTTTCCTTGTTCCTGTGTTCCTGTCCTCAACCTATCCTCAAATTGCTCCTTCAGATCTCGACCTCTGCTTTGCCTGACCATGCCATTGATTCTCTCCGAGCCCGGACCTCTGCTTTGCCTGACCATGCCATTGATTCTCTCCGAGCCCGGACCTCTGCTTTGCCTGACCATGCCGTTGATTCTCTCCAAGCCAGGACCTCTGCTTTGCCTGACTACTCCCTTGCCTCTCTCCAGACCCGGACCTCTGCATTGCCTGACTACTCCATTGCCTCTCTCCAGACCCAGACCTCTGCATTGCCTGACTACGTTTGACTATCTCCTCGCTCTGACCTCAGCCTTGCTTATCACTGCTTCTAGATTGCCACAAGCCCTGACTCAAGCTTGCCCTTCAATGCCTCTTTAGTCTAGGTCCTGGACTTAAGAACATAAGAACATGCCATACTGGGTCAGACCAAGGGTCCATCAAGCCCAGCATCCTGTTTCAACAGTGGCCAATCCAGGCCATAAGAACCTGGCAAGTACCCAAAAACTAAGTCTATTCCATGTTACCATTGCTAGTAATAGCGGTGGTTATTATCTAAGTCAACTTAATTAATAGCAGGTAATGGTCTTCTCCTCCAAGAACTTATCCAATCCTTTTTTAAACACAGCTATACTAACTGCACTAACCACATCTTCTCGCAACAAATTCCAGAGTTTAATTGTGCATTGAGTGAAAAAGAACTTTCTCCGATTCGTTTTAAATGTGCCACATGCTAACTTCATCGAGTGCCCCCTAGTCTTTCTATTATCCGAAAGAGTAAAAAACCAATTCACATCTACCCATTCTAGACCTCTCATGATTTTAAACATCTCTATCATATCCCCCCTCAGCCGTCTCTTCTCCAAGCTGAAAAGTCCTAACCTCTTTAGTCTTTCCTCATAGGGGAGCTGTTCCATTCCCTTTATCATTTTGGTCGCACTTCTCTGTACCTTCTACATCGCAATTATATCTTTTTTGAGATGCGGCGACCAGAATTGTACACAGTATTCAAGGTGCGGTCTCACCATGGAGCGATTCAGAGGCATTATGATATTTTCCGTTTTATTCATCATTCCCTTTCTAATAATTCCCAACATTCTGTTTGCTTTTTTGACTGCCGCAGCACACTGAACTGACGATTTCAATGTGTTATTCACTATGACGCCTAGATCTCTTTCTTGGGTAGTAGCACCTAATATGGAACCTAACATTGTGTAACTATAGCATGAGTTATTTTTCCCTATATGCATCACCTTGCACTTATCCACATTAAATTTCATCTGCCATTTTGATGCCCAATTTTCCAGCCTCACAAGGTCTTCCTGCAATTTATCACAATCTGCTTATGATTTAACTACTCTGAACAATTTTGTATCATCTGCAAATTTGATTACCTCACTTGTCGTATTTCTTTCCAGATCATTTATAAATATATTGAAAAGTAAGGGTCCCAATACAGATCCCTGAGGCACTCCACTGCCCACACTCTTCCACTGAGAAAATTGTCCATTTAATCCTACTCTCCGTTTCCTGTCTTTTAGCCAGTTTGTAAACCACAAAAGGACATCGCCACCTATCCCATGACTTTTTATTTTTCCTAGAAGCCTCTCATGAGGAACTTTGTCAAATGCCTTCTGAAAATCTAAGTACACTACATTTACAGGGTCACCTTTATCCACATGTTTATTAACTCCTTCAAAACAGTGAAGCAGATTTGTGAGGCAAGACTTGCCTTGGGTAAAGCCATGCTGACTTTGTTTCATTAAACCATGTCTTTCTATATGTTCTGTGATTTTGATGTTTAGAATACTTTCCAACTATTTTTTCCTGGCACTGAAATCAGACTAACCGGTCTGTAGTTTCCCGGATCGCCTCTGGAGCCCTTTTAAATATGGGGGTTACATTAGCTATCCTCCAGTCTTCAGTTACAATGGGTGATTTTAATGACAGGTTACAAATTTTTACTAATATGTCTGAAAATTCATTTTTTATTTCCTTCAGAACTCCAGGGTGTATACCATCTGGTCCAGGTGATTTACTACTCTTATGTTTGTCAATCAGGTCTACCACATCTTCTAGGTTTACTGTGATTTGGTTCAGTCCATCTGAATCATTACCCATGAAAACCTTCTCCAGTACGGGTATCTCCCCAACATCCTCTTCAGTAAACACCGAAAAAAAGAAATCATTTAATCTTCCGCGATGGCCTTATCTTCTCTAAGTGTCCCTTTAACCCCTCTATCATCTAACAGTCCAACTGACTCCCTCACAGGCTTTCTGCTTCAGATATATTTAAAAAAGTTTTTACTGTGAGTTTTTGCCTCTACGGCCAACTTCTTTTCAAATTCTCTCTTAGCCTGTCTTATCAATGTCTTACATTTTACTTGCCAATGTTTATGCATTATCCTATTTTCTTCTGTTGGATCCTTCTTCCAATTTTTGAATGAAGATCTTTTGGCTAAAATAGCTTTTTTCACCTCCCCTTTTATTCATTTTGCCTTCTTTCCACCTTTCTTAATGTATGGAATACATCTGGGTTGTGCTTCTAGGATGGTATTTTTTAACAATGACCACGCCTCTTGCACACTTTTTACTTTTGTAGCTGCTCCTTTCAGTTTTTTTCTATTTTTCTCATTTTATCAAAGTTTCCCTTTTGAAAGTTTAGCACAAGAGCTGTGGATTTGCTTACTGTCCCCCTTCCAGTCATTAAACTTAGACTTGGCCTACTCAGGCTTCGGCCTGCTTCCTCAGGAGCCCTCTGTCTGGCTCTTGTTCCTTTGGTGCCGGTTCCTGGGACTCCGCCTCATCCAGTACAGATTCTACCATACTCTGTTGCTGCCTCTGGGCTGACCTCGATCCTTCCATTAATGACAACATATAGAGGCCCACCTAAGCCCAGCCGGCCCCGGTACCCAAAGGCTCAACCCGCGGGGAACGATGGCTGGTATTGGTGAAGCACCGTCCATCAGCCCACTCCACCTGCCGATGATGGGGACCCATAGGACCCTTCCTACGGGTTGCGTCATCCCCACCTCAGCCCGAGGATCCACCTCTGGCGCAACAGTCTGGCTTTAATTATACCATGTCTGGACTACTGTAATTCTTTGTACATCAGTTTTCCTGCAGTGCTTTGTGCACACTACAGGTTCTTCAGAACTCTGCTGTACACCTTATTTCAGTCTTGGGCACATCATGCAGGTTTTGATCAACCTTCATTGGCTTCCAGTCATCTGGAATGTGCAGTATTACGTTGCGCTACTGTGTCCATAAGCTGCTTGGGAGCACACCTCGACTGTGGGCATTATACTATCCAGATCACATGTTGAGGTCTTCAGAAAGAGGTGTTTTAGATATCTCATCTGTCCAATGTGTGAGAATGGCCAAAACTCACAAAAGAATCTTCTCAGTTGCAGGCCCAACTCTATGGAACTCATTGCCAACTGCACTGCAATTATTAACCTGCATAAAGGAGTTTAAAAAGGTTTTGAAAACTCACCTGTTTTCAGCTAGCCTACAGGTCTTAGGAACCTTTCTGACTTTGGCTGGGATTTCCATTCTCGCAGAGAATGGTGAATCCTGGTGGTAACGGGAGGTGGGAGGGGGGGTGGGGCTGGCATGCGAAAGCCGGCAACGATTGCATCACTGTGGTGTTATCGCTGCCAGCTTTCGCACCCAATAGCGCCACCATGGTGGCCAATGGCACGGATACCCTGTCATATGCTAAGGGCAAAGGGCCATTGGCGCCATTTTGTTTATTGGCAGCCGATGGCCCAAGAGCGGGAGAATGCTCCCGGGACCCCCACTGGACCACCAGGTACTTAAAAATGTTTTGGTGGGGGGTTGGAGGGGTCCGGAGGATGGAGGGATACTAAAGAACTAATTTTAAAGGGTCAGGATGTGTTTTGGGGTTACTTTTAAGTGCCCTTCTTTCCGCCCCCCCCCCCCCCCATAACTATAAGAGAACCCACGAAATTAATTGTGGGGTTTCCTATCGCTATCGGGGACCCCCGATATCTGACGAGATTGAAAATAAAACGATTCACATCCCTAATCTGATCCGCTGTCTAACCATGATATGGAATTATATTCAAACGCAGCAGGAAGTGTTGGTTTTGGCATTTATTGTAAGGAGGCATGGTTGGGGCGGGGTGGCCAGAGGACTGGGTGCATCGGGTGTCACTAAGAACATTACATTTTTGAACTTTTTCCGATTATGGTTGCATTAGTGATTTGGGGTGAACTATTGTGCAATAAGAAGGTGGTGTTTTGGTGCAATAACCTGGCCATCGTCCAAGTTATTAATAATTTGTCTGCCAAATGTTGTTTTAGTAGCTGATCTTATGTGCGAGTTCGTATTGTGATGCATGCAGTTAAATGCTATGGTCACTGCTAAACATGTACCGGGTGTAAATAACAATATAGCCGACTCTCTGTCTCGTTTCAAGTGGGAGCAGTTTCGGAGGTTAGCACCGAAAGCAGACTTGGAGGGTGCAGTTGTACCCGATTTCCTCTGGAACTTCAGAATCCTGAAGCGTGGCAGCTGTTGAGATCATCGGTAGCCCCATCAACCTGGAAGGCTTATTTTTGTGGGTGCCATAAAGTGTTGCGTTTCCTCTTGACACAGGGCTGGTCATGGGGACCTGTTAGTGATGATCTGCTCGCAAATTATATTACCTCAGCTATGGAGAAAGGTGCGTCCAAATTATCGGTTGCTTCACATATTTCGGGATTTGCTTTCTTTTTTAAAGCGCATGGCTGGGGAAATTCAGTGGAGAGCTTTCTGGTTAAGCACTTATTGACAGGATGGTCATGACGATTGCCTCACCCGGGTGACAGCAGATTGCCTATTACACCCTCTAAGCTGTTACAAATATGGGAGTGCCTCCTGGGTGTTTGTTTTTCGCCATTCAAATGCTGCTTATTTTGAGCAGCTTTCGTGTTGACATTCTTTGGGGCTTTTAGAGTGAGCGAACTGGTGGATCGCTCGGTAACTTGTCAGGACCATACTGGTCTAAAGGCAGACAACGTGGTGTTAGAAAGCGACCGGTTGCGTTTAAAAATCCATTGGTCCAAGATGCATCAGGCAGGTAAAGGGTCTTGGTTGGTGCTATCTAGTGTACCGGGTTTGTTGACTTGTCCAGTAGACAACGTGTGGGCATATTTGCAGGTGCGGCCTCAGGGCAGGATCCCCTTTTTTGTTCATAACAGTGGGTCCCCACTCACAAAGTTTTAGTTCTCTGTGGTTGTGCAAAAGGTATTAGAGGTGCTTGGATTGGGAGGGGTCGGTATGGGATGCATTCCTTCTGAATTGGGGCAGCTACATCTGCGGCGTATTCAGGATTGTCCAGTGGAGTGATCCGCCGCATCGGTCGGTGGAAGTCTGGGGCATTTGCCACTTACGTGAGATCGGGAAAATGGTAATAGGGTAATTTCCTGTTTGCTGCATTAATCTCTTTCTTTTTTAGATGCTTGTCAGTCTGAGCGGGGGGTGGCTGGTCGGCCACTCCTCATTGTTTGGGCACATCGTTGAGCAGAAAAGAGTCCTTACGGCCCTCACCTTGGCTTGGAATGACATAGAGTCTGGGTGGAATGGCTTGGGTTCCGTGGCATGAGATGGAACCAGTTGCTACCGACTGTGCGGACCTCATTAGCTCAAAGGACAATTCCAGAGGTGCTACTCATACATTTGGGTGGCAACGACCTGGGAGACTGGTCCTGCCGGCAATTGTTGGATGCAGTTTGGAAGGTCTTGGTTGTGATGTCCTGTTGGCTGCCTAATACAACTTTCATTTGTCTGATATTATTTTCAGGCCTGCCTGCATGGATCAGAGAATTTGGGGGCGTAGTAGAATGAAACTTAATAAACAGATTGGGTCCCGGGTATCGTCCCAAGGGGGGGTTTCATTTGCTTCATGATTGGTCCTGGGATGCCTGTCCTGGGCTTTACGGCAGGGACGGAGTCCACTTTTCTAATGTTGGTAAGCTTTGGTTATTAATTCCATGCAGGAGGGCTTTGGAGGCTGTGTTGCATATTTAGGCTGCATCTTTGTTGTGCGGGGTGAGCAGGCCGGGGTGGATTAGTCCACCTGGCCTGCTCCCTGTGGTGGAGTGACCAGAGCCAGGACTCATTTGGGGTGGGGTTTAGAGCAAGGAACCCGTAGGGTGGTGGGCTTTCATGACTCTGGCTTCAGCTGCATGTGACTGAGTTCAGTCTCATGCTGGGACCCCTTGCTGGGGACTGTGGTGGGGGTCCCAGTTAGCGGTGGATGCTGCTGGTTTGTGAAGATTTGGTAGCCTGTGGAGGGTCATTGTGCTGGGGCGTGGCAGATGACCCCGGGGTGGGAATTTTAGAGTGATAAGTTGGCTCTGGTGTTTATTGTAACAATAAAGCTGTGGCCTTGTTTGAATTCCAGAATGCTGTCTTGAGTGTTATTTATATTACAAGGTTGTAAGGAGCTAATGGGAGGGGACCATCAGTGCTGGCTGCCCATATTATGGCAATATACATGCTATGAATGTATAACTCTGAAGAGATTTTAGAAGTGGCTTGAGTGAGGAATAATTGATTAGGGTATGCACTCAATATATATTTGTGTTCTCGTGTAATTTAAATTTTTTGATGTTTTGTAATAAGGCTTGCAATAACAAGAATTTTTTTATATCAACCAAGATAGTGGTGGCATTACTTTATTTATTTATTATTTTTATATACCAACATTCATCTCAATTGAGATATCACACTAGTTTACATTCAGGTACTGTAGGTATTTCTCTATCCCCAGAGGGCTTACAATCTAAGTTTTTGTACCTGAGGTAATGTAGGGTAAAGTGACTTGCCCAAGGTCACAAGGAGTGACAGCGGGACTTGAACCTTCCTCTCCTGGTTCATAGTCCACTGCTCTAACCACTAGGCTATTCCCTCCTTACTTACCTTTCTATAGGGTTTATTGTTAGATATTCTAGTTTAGGTACCCACATATTATTTTTATCCAAAGCCTAGTTCTAATATACTATATATTATTATTTACTTATTTATTTATAGGTTTTTATATACCGACATTCATCAATGATATCACATCGGTTTACAGTGTAACAAAAAACATTTGCTTGGAAAGCGTTTGACATCGAACAGTAACTGGTAAATAGACATTGAAATGGCAAATGAGGGAGGGTGAAATCTATTAACAGGGATTATAAGAATAGAACTATACAATTATATACATTATATGTAAATATATAAATGTATGAATAAACTGGTAGTAGTAAATAAAACTAATTGTTTTATTGCTCAGCATTCATGCTATAATAATCCCGTAAGAAGTTTGGTGATGATTTTCATCATGACCAATAAATTATAATTAAGAGAAACATCTGCAAGGTTCTTGGCCCATCTGCATAGAGTACAATAGAGAGGGTAGTTTTAGCAGGAGGCTACAACTGCAATGAAGTATGCAATACTGGATCAGTAGCAAAGCAGAAATATCAAATCAAATATTTTCTATCTCTTTCTCCTTTTTTTTGTCCCTGGCAGTTTCTTTCTGGTTTTTTTGGTGTAACCCCTGGGCAGGATGGATCCTGTTGCTAGCACTCATAGAACATAGAAATGACGGCAGAAGAAGACCAAATGGCCCATCCAGTCTGCCCAGCAAGCCTCACAGATTTTTTTCTCTCATACTTATCTGTTTCTCTTAGCTCTTGGTTCTATTTCCTTCCACCCCCACCATTAACGTAGAGAGCAGTGATGGGAGCTGCATCCAAGTGAAATATCTAGCTTGATTAGTTAGGGGTAGTAGGGGTAGTAACCACCGCAATAAGCAAGCTACAAACCCATGCCTATTTGTTTTACCCAGACTATGTTATACAGCCCTTATTGGTTGTTTTCTCTCCCCTGCCGTTGAAGCAGGGAGCTATGCTGGGATAGGCGTGAAGTATCAGGTTTTTTTTTCTCCCCTGCCATTGAAGCAGGAGAGCTATGCTGGATATGCGTGAAGTATCATTTTTTCTCTTCTCTCCTGCCGTTGAAGCAGAGAGCTATGCTGGAATGCGTGATGTATCAGTCTTCTCCCATGCCGTATGAAGCATAGAGCCATGCTGGATATGCATCGAAAGTGAAGTATCAGGCACATTTGGTTTGGGGTAGTACCCGCCGTAACAAGCCAGCTACTCCCCGCTTTGTGATGCGAATCCTTTTTTCTTCTCCCCTGCTGTTGAAGCTATGCTGGATATGCGTGAAGCATCAGTTTTTCTTTTCCCCTGCTGTTGAAGCAGAGAGCTATGCTGGAAATGCGTGTGTATCAGCCTTTCTCCCATGCCGTTGAAGCAGAGAGCCATGCTGGATATGCATCAAAAGTGAAGTATCAGGCACATTTGGTTCGGGGTAGTAACCGCCGTAAAAGCCAGCTACTCCCCGCTTTGTGAGTGCGAACCCTTTTTCTTCTCCCCTGCCGTTGAAGCAGAGAGCTCTGCTGGATGTGTGAAGTATCAGTTTTTTCTTCTCCCCTGCCGTTGAAGCAGAGAACTATGCTGTATATGCATTGAAAGTGAAGTATCAGGCTTATTTGGTTTGGGGTAGTAACCGCCGTAACAGCCAGCTACTCTCCCCTCTTTGTGAGTGCAAATCCTTTTTTCCACGTTTCCTCTTGCTGTTGAAGCTTAGAGCGATGTTGGAGTCACAGTAAGCATGTATATGTTTATTGAATAAGGGTATTGTCTCCAGGCAGTAGCCATCATTCTGGCGAGTCACCCACTCTTCATTGGCGGCCTCTTGACTTTATGGATCCAGTGTTTATCCCATGCCTCTTTGAAGTCCTTCACAGTTCTGGTCTTCACCACATCCTCCGGAAGGGCATTCCAGGCATCCACCACCCTCTCCGTGAAGGGTGGTGGATGCCTGGAATGCCTGGAATGCCCGAGGCACATAGGAAAAGAGAGGATGGATCCCATTTGCATCCAACTCCTTTTCACTCTCTCTGGATAGCACTAAGATCTGAGTTCCAGAATTCTATGTGGGGGATGAATGTTCTTCTTATACACAATTCTTGCAATACAAGCCCTTCTCTGTCCTCTGTGCACAGCACTAACAATCAACACAGTCTTTTCAGCCTCAAAACACATTGAGAAGCAGGATGCTTTCCAACTTCTTTTACTGATAGTTGATTTGATAATTGAATAATATTTACAACTTCTATTCAGATTTCAGTTAAAGCCAGTAAATAATAAGACAGCAGAAAGATTAATACATGTGTGACCTCACTTCTATAGCAAAGTCTTCAGATTCCTTTGGAAGCACTTGTCATTCTTCTCACAGTTTCTCCAATGATTTAATCTTCCCAGATTGAAGGTAGTTCAATCCTCTTTTAGATTCCCCACTTGATTCTCAGCTTCACCCCACTGTAGGTGGTAAGAATGCCAGTCCCAATATTTTATCAGAACATAGTACCAGTTTCCATGCTTTTTTCCAGAATTCTTCTTAAATACTTTAGCTCTCCTATAGGCCCGATACAGAAAAAACGCACGGGAGAGCTGACGAGCGCACCGCTCTCCCCCGGCGCACGCACAGGCCACTCTCCTGGGCGCATGATTCAGGGGGGTGGCCTATGCAAATTAGGGCCCGCGGTAAAAGGAGGCGCTAGGGACAACTAGTGCGTCCCTAGTGCCTCCTTTTGACAGGAGCGGCAGCTGTCAGCGGGTTTGACAGCCGATGCTCAATTTTGCCAGCGTCGGTTCTCAAACCTGCTGACAGCAACGGGTTTAGAAAAGGACGCCGGCAAAATTGAGCATCCGTCTTCCGACCCTCGGGCTGTGTGCCGCTTTTTAATTTTTTTTTTAAAATTTTTACTTTTTTTTTTACTTTTGGGCCCTCCGACTTATTATTGCCATTATATTAAGTCGGAGGGTGTACAGAAAAACAGTTTTTTCTGCTTTTCTGTACACTTCCCCAGTGCCGGCCGAAATTAACGCTTACCTTTGGGTAGGCGCTAATTTCTGAAAGTAAAATGTGCGGCTTGGCTGCACATTTTACTTTCTATATCATACAGGAATAACTAATAGGGCCATCAACATGCATTTGTATGTTGTGGGCGCTATTAGTTTTGGGGGGGTTGGACGCGCGTTTTCAATGCGCTATTACCCCTTACTGTGCTGGGGCCACGTTGCAAGTTATTAACCTCAGTGAGGGCCAGGAGGGGAGTCCTGCCCCCTCCTGGCCCTCCCAGGTCGTTGCCACCCAAATGTATGAGTAGCACCTCTGGAATTGTCCCTTGAGCTAACAAGGTCCGCACAGTCGGTAGCAACTGGTTCCATCTCATGCCACGGAACCCAAGCCATTCCACCCAGACTCTATGTCATTCCAAGCTGAGGTGAGGGCTGTAAGGACTCTTTTCTGCCCAACAATGTGCACATCCATGTGTGTGCACCGGGAACCATGCACACATGGACACGCGCGTGGACTCTTTAAAATCAACCCCTATGTGTATAAGGAGTAATAAAAGCTAGAGAGAGAGGGAAAGCATGCTTCTAGATGTGATAGCACAGGATGTGATAGCACAGGCTGATCCTTTGGAAACATGAAAGATATATATATATATATATAGATAGATAGATAGATAGATAGATAGCAATTATCTACCATAAAGCAATTGTTTTATATAATATATATACTGATATATAGCAATTGTTATTATCTACCATTACTTCTGTATGATCTGATTTTATTTGTTCTATCCTCCTATTGCTCAAATAAACTTACTTTCTTAAGTACCTGGAACCATGATGTGCTGAATCAAAGTGTGTGTAAGTGGCTCTATGTGTAGGGAATAAGCTCCTGGGTTCAAGCCTCCAGGTATAATCCCAGTAATTGTGTGTTTGTATTGGGTAAGCCCCTAAGGTAGTCCTGTGTGCACGCAGGCAATAAATCCCTCAGGTAGCCCCCAGTGTAGACCTCAGTGAGATTAGCCCCCGCACCCCCACCCCGGATCAGAGCCCCTGGGCAGAATGCCAGTGTGCACGGTCTGAACCTATGAACAATCTCTCCCTTCCTTCTCAGTCACTCAGCCTCCCCCCAATCACTCTTTTCCTTCTCGTCACTCTCCCTCCCCCACTCACTCCCTTCCCTTTCCTTTTCTCTCTCTCTCCTCCCTTTCACAACCCTTCTCTTCTCTCCCCTTAGTCACTCCCACTCTCACCCCTTCTCTTCCCATCCTGCTGGCATCATTGTGGTCTTCTTCCTGCCAGCTGGGTGCTGGAAGGCCAAGCAGCAGGTTAACTTTAGGCCCACACCATACAGACCTGAACTTACTGGTGGGGTAGGAACCCCGTCAGCATGCCTCCCACCTCACCTCTCTTCTTCCTGTTGTCCCTGTCAGTGTGTCTCTCCACCGTGCCACTCCTTCTGCTGGTGGGGGTAGGAACCCTGCCAGTATATCTCTCCACCATGCCACACTTCCTGTTTGTGGGGGATAGGAACTGCACCGCTATTCTTGCTGCTGGCAGGGGATGGGAACCCTGTCAGTGCATCATTCATCGTGCTTCTCTTCTTCCTGCTGGCAGGGATGGGAACTCCGCCAACATGTCAGTCCTCCATGCCACTCTTCTTGCTGGTGGGGGGGTGGGAATTCCACCAGAACATCACTTCATAGCACTGTGATGCAGGTCAGGCCCTCTTTTTGACTAACGCATGGTGTGGGCCACACCTAAGGTTAATGTTTTACATCTAGGTGGGCCAGATGAAATTTGGTGATGGGATTGGATTTTGCTCATGGGCCATAGTTTGCCCATCCCTAGACTTTTTTAAATGATACTGGAGGACAACAAAAAGGAAGAAGGGATCAACAACAGCCACAGAAGAAAGAGCGGTACAAAACACCATTAGAGCCAAGGTATATGAGAGGGACGCGTCAACAAGCTCACAAGAGACAATGTCCATAATTAATCTCTCTAATATAGCATTGAGCCCCGCACAACAACAGGTGCTTGACAATGGACTCTCCTTTGTGCCGACTAATTTTCACAATTCATTTGAGAGCAGAATATCTCTGCATCGGTTCATAAGAAAATTGAACCTACGATTTTTTTTTCAGGGGAGTCCTATGACTCAAGATCAGTCAATAGTCAAAATAAAATCTAGATGGAATCCTCCAGGTCCAATAGACCCCCATGTAGTGACATTTAAGAACTTGGTATTAAGGGATATTGATGCATTTGAGCAATCTAATAAAAAGATGTTTTATAACTTGTCATCAACGCAACGAGAAGCATTACAATCTTTAGTGAACTGTGAAGAATTGGTGATCAAACTGGCTGATAAGGTGGGGGGGGGGGCAATTGTGATACAGATCTTATGAACACACAGTGATGGAACATCTAAATAATACCGCTTTTTATAGCAAGATGCAAAATGATCCAACGGTTGCATTAGGAGATCAGGTTCAGGAGTTGGTAGAGTCGACAAAATGTTTGACTGAAAAAGAAAAAAAATTTTTAGTTATGAAGCTCCCAAAGATTCCGGTGATCTATGGGTTCCCTAAGATTCATAAAGATTTGAACAACCTCCCTATCTGCCTTATAGTGTCATTGAGGGGCATGGTGTTGGAACCACCTGTGATTTTTTTAGACCAATTTCTCCAACAGGCAGTAACACAAAAAGATTTGTATCTCAAGGATACCATTCATTTTATAAACAATTTGTCAGAGACAGAGTTGGGTGATGGGCCAGTGTTGTTGGTGACTATGGACATAACATCATTATATACATGTATTCCTCAGCAGGCAACATTGGACATTGTGACTGAGACATTGAAACATCACCAGGGGCCTTCCAGAATTTCGGCTGATTTCTTAATCTCACTAATGGAACAAGTCTTGTTCAATAACTATTTTTGTTTTAAAGACGAGTTCTTCCACCAAGATCATGGGAGTACGATGGGTTCATCGTTAGCCCCTTCAGTAGTCAACTTATATGTGGCTGATTTTGAAGATAAATTCTTATATGGCTCTCAGTGGTGGTCTAAGATCATTAGATGGTATCATTACATCGATGATGCCTTTATTATTTGGAATGCTTTGAAAGAGTCATTAGAAGAGTTTATATTGTGGATCAACTCATTGGACAACAATTTGAGTTTTACCCACCAATATAATGAGTCTTGTATTGCCTATCTGGACGTGTTGGTAACGATTCAAGGACAACAATTTATGACGATGGTGAACAGGAAAGCCACGGATAAAAACAACTTATTGCGGTACCATAGCCATCATGCAGTTTCATTCAAGAGATGGCGCCTCGTCTCTCAATTTTTCAGGATTAAGTGAATTTGTTCCTTGAATTAGGACTTTGAGAAACAAGCTTTGGTGCTGACAGAGAGATTTAAAAATCTGGGATATCCCTCTAAGGTAATTAGACAGGCATACAAAAGAGCTAATTACAGTGACCGTGCACAGCTTTTACAATATCGTGTTCAGAGAGAACAGGACCAGTTGGTCTATGTGTTACAACAAAGTACTTCATCTGCAGCTATAATCGCCTCAATTAAAAACCACTGGCATGTGTTGGTGTTTCATGATGTCTTTAAGGAGATACCTATGTTTGCGACTACCCAGGGTTCAAATATCCACGATAAGGTAGTAAGGGTGAGCATGAAGAACAGCAATGCTATTGTACCTTTATGAGGAGGGCATCAGAAATGTGGATCCTGTACAGTATGCAATAATACCATTGAAGGAAACCTGTGGGTTGATCCAAACACTGGATAAAAAGTGAGGCATACCTATTTAACAGATTGTATGACTAATAATGTGATATATATAGTGGTATGCAGTTGACCTAAGGTGTTCGTAGGACATACAAAAAGATCTGTTAAATTATGAATGATGGAACATAGGTCCAGAATTAACAACAAGACACTTCGGCACCATTGGTGGGACACAATTTTTGAAGATCTAATGTGGATGGTAATAGATAAGGTGGTCAGCACAGCTCCTTTTGCAGATACAGTGGCTTTACTTAATTACAGAGAACAGCTTTGGATTCTTAAATTGAAAACAGAATCTCCAGCAGGGTTGAATGACCAGGTTGACTGGCTATCATTGCTTTGATGTTTAGATTGGTCACTCGTTTTTAAAGAGAAGGCTGGTTCCATTGATGTCAATAGAAGGTCACATGATTTAGTCCCTTTAAAAAGAGGACGCTGTGAATGGGAATTTAGGTTTGCCATCTTGTAAGAGTACACACGCAGCGTATCACGAGCAAGCTGAGATATGAAAGAGCGAGAGTTATTCAGATGAAATAGGTATACAACATTGTGAGCTGAGATGAGTTTTGGGGTAAGCGGTTTCCCCTGAAGAAGAATTTGTTTCAAAAACTGGCCATGTCAGGCTAAAGCGCTACCGTGGACTTGTTCCTCAGTGACCTATTTATCAGCATGGACTGAGCTAAGTATTCTGTAATAAGTTTCAATAATGAAAAATGATGAGCGTTGAATGTAGAAAGATATATCATCAATGTAAAACATCTTTTTCCAAAAAAATTTGACTTTGGGGATTCGAGTGGTGGACTATTCTCATTTTTAGACAAAAATTCACAATGAATATTAGTTTGAATTTTTTTAAGTTTTGAGAAAACGATTAATAAATAATATAAGGTAGATGGAGGTAACCTGGATGGTACTTCCTGATTCATGTTTATGAAACAATCACTTTCCATTAAAAGAAAAACATTTTTCTACGTAGAAGAATTTTTGTCTATTCAGGTTTGTGAATTTTTACTCGTTTTAGAGATATATAAGGTTGAAGTAAAAGAAAAAAAGAAAATAATTGAGGTTTAGTGGATGTAGGTTCTAATTTCATGAGTGTGATTATTACCTACATTAGTGGATTTTGGGTTTGGTGCATCCTTAGACTAGAGCAATAGGAAGTGGGGTCAGTTGAGTTTGGGTTTTCTTGAGAGAGGAGCTGGTTTTTGCTCCTATTCTGATTTTGGATTGGGAGATTGCTCTTTTTCCAGTGCATTCCTTGCCTGGTAGGGGCTATTCGTTCCTGAGAGTAGAAAGACTTTATCAAGAAGTTTGGACCAAGATTTCAGTTGTGCCCAGGTGAGTCCTGTTCCTGCTAGTGAAGGACAGGAGGGAGAAGAACTGTTTAAACTTTTCCATCCAGTGAAAGGACTACAGTGACTCCTCATCCACTGGGGAAGTTTTGGATCTTTTGAGAGCTGCATTTATAGTGAGGGGGTTTTTTGTACCACCCCTCCTGACTGTGTGGCTGGGCTGCAAAAGCCCTGCTGGTATATAGAAAAAGGACCTTTCCCCCTAAGAGGTCAACTACAGAAGGGAAGAGTTTCAAGATCAATTTGGAGAACCCAGCTGGTTCTCCACCCTGGGGAAAGCAGGACACAAGCTGGGAACATTTGGGACTTTGTTGGACTGCAGGTACAATATTTATTGAGATTTAGAGGATCCCTGCAATAGGTTTTCCTTTCCCAGTTGGGACCCTTGCCCTGCAGATAAGTAAGACTGTGAGTTGCTCCCACGTAGTAGTGAAAAGGATACCTGTACAGCGTGAAAAAGAGAGAATTCCCTCTGTACGACCCAGATGGTACACGGATGTGAAGTAACACAAGTATGACATTGATTGGACGCTATTTTTATTTTGCTGTTTCAAAATAAAAGTTTCTCTTGAACACCCACATCATGTCCTGCCTGTTTCTACAGTTCTAACATTACCAAAGGGGACAGAAAAACTCCTCAGGGAGGATTCCTGTTCACCGCCTGTGTCTTAAAGGTTAAACCTTTCCCTCATAGAAAGAATCCACACCTTGGGAATGGTCAGAATTGGGGAGGTGGCAAAAGAAGATAGCCCCCAAAAGGCATTCTTTTGTGTGCCCTCTGGACTACCATAAAATCCAGAAAAAGGGTTACCTATTCTTGCCTATTGGAAACCATCAATTGTTAATTGGCGACTCAACTACTTTTAGCAATTCTAGTCATGCTGCAGAAGCACATTCAGAGCGCAGTCCCACTTTCATGCTGGCAACCCATCAAAATGTTATCTGGCAGACAGATAAAAAATTAAGGAATATCACATCTGTTCCAAAGGCTTTTGAAAAAAAAAAACAATCAGTGAATGGGATGCTGCCTGAGAAAAATGAGTAATTGTAATTAGCTACAGTAGCATATGTTTGAAAATCAACTCTGCATATGAAATAAAAAGCCCACTCATTTCAATATTTTCATGTCAAAATAAGCTTTGAATTTCAGCTTCAAACCATGCTGTATTAAGTCAGAACAAAAGCTGAACTAGCACAGAATAAATTCAAAAGATAATTTTGTCTTTTGCTCCCAGTGTGCTGCAAGTTACTGCACATTGCCTGAGAATCCCGAGCCTGGCACTATTGTAAGGATGTGACATGCCGTACACTGCACAAACGTTTCATTCATATCTTGTTCAACAACTCAGTTGAGTAAATTAAATTGTATAAAATACACATACGACAAAAACAAAACAAAAATCAATCTCTGAAAAATCCATGGAGTGCAAAAACCATAGATGACTCTTCATCCTCACTGTCTTCTAGCACCTACAACACTATTCAACCTGACCTTTGCTGACAGCTGCTCTGAAATGGCAGTGACAATTATGCTAAGTGAGCTCAGAATGCCAGCAGGTCAAAATAACTTGGATTCAGTTCCTTGAAGCTTCTTTGCAAACCAGAATTAGAAACAATCTGATCTACACTTGGGATGTGCATTCAGTTGTACTTGCCAATTCATATCAGTTTTTGATCATGAAGATTTGAATCACCTTGCATTGAAGGAGCATTGGGCTGTAGATCCTTCTATCTAAAAATATGAAATATTAATGAGTGCCGGTAACAAATAAAACCATAAAGATGGCATTAGCAACAACGTCACAAAGTTTCAGTTTCAAGGGAAAAAATTGGGGGAGTGGAGGGTACTCTGAAAGATTTTCTAACAGATGGGAATGATACGTAAAAACTATTAGCAATCTCATGTTTTGTGAAGTGCTTTGGGTTGGAAATGTCTAAAGAAGGTGGTATACAAATATGACATTAAAATGTTATTCAACTCTTCTTTGGAGAAAAACTCTGACATTAATCAGTCAGAGAAAAACAACTATTCTAATCATAGTCCTATCTTTTTTATTCATGCATGCTCTCCTATTTGTGTATCAAGAACATTGACAATAAAAATTCAAAAGGGAACTTTCCTGTGTTCTCCGACTGTGCTTGACATTCCATGTTTTGTCTTCTGCTTCAGGAATGTATTCCTTAATCTTAAATTTTAGGAGCAAGATGAAAACGTCCCTGCTCAACTTTCCTTTCATCCTGGAAACCCCCCCCCCCCCCCCCACAGTTTAAACAACTTACTCCTCTCACAGCCTCATGATATCATCATCATACTTAATTCAAGTTAAAAATCCACTACAGTTCCTTAAAATTAAGTTGACTCACTATGTCACCACCTCATCATTCTGGGGTTATCGTATCTGCCATTCTTAATGCAGCTACGGTGTTCAGTGAGTCTCACTTTCATTTGCCTCTTGGTGTGTCCAACATACAAAACAGACATGGGCAAATTATTATATAGTTAATTAACATTCATTGATATTCAAACAATTCTATATTGCAAACATACATTTTCTTTAGAATAATGGTTTTCTTTGTGAGTGGATGTTGTCACGGGACACCCTGAATGGTTCTTTCATAAAAATTACATTTACTACATGCCACATGTCCGATCTTCCTTCAGCTGCTGAGAATGGCAACTCTGGTAGAGATGAATGTGCTACCAAGTCTTTTATATTTTTAGATCTCGAATATGCTATGCAAGGGGTGATCTTTGAACACACTAAGAAATGATAATGCAAGCCAATGTTTCAACAAGATCTGCCAAACCTGGTGCACTGTATCTGTAAAACGCATCACAGAGGCAAGCCTTTCTTTAGAATCGGGCCTTCTAGATGTAATTATAATTCCTGATTACTGTATTTAGTGCTAAGATATGCTCAATGAATCACTTGTGAGGGATACCCCCTTCTTAAAAATCTCTGTTCCAAAATCTCCACTTGCACTTTATATTCATCCCATTCAGAGCGCACTCTGTGCAATCGCAGAAATTGCCCCACTGGGGGTCCTCTGAAAAGGGAACGAGGGTAACAGTTTTGCTATTGTAATAAATTAATACAATCAGTGTCCTTTCTAAGAAGGGTGGTTGAAAAACCCATTTGGTACTTTTGTCTCAGGATATCTAGAGAAAGTATTTTAAACTTATCCACATTCAATATACATTTCAAATTGCTATCCTGACTATTAAGCCAATTAAAAAAAAATCTTGTAACTGTATTCAGGTCCCATCCATAACATAAATACATCAATAAATCTGTGCCACATTTTTATGAATTTGTTCCACTGTGATGAATACAAGATCCATTGTTCTAAAGAAACAACAAACAAATTAGCCATACTAGGAGCTAATGTAGCTCCCATCGCCACTCGTTTTATTTGTAAAAAAAATATTAACCTTCAAAACAAGAATAATTATTAAACAACACTTACTCTGTAAGTTGCATAATAAATTCTTGTGATATTTGCTGAGGCTGAGGAAGTGTTTTAAGTGAATCACCGACTATCTACATCGCTGCAGATTGTGGTAAATTGGTACAGTGTTTCCCAACCTGTTCAAGCCTAAGGCACACCTACATTTAAAAAAAATGTTGCGTGGCACACCAGCCTCCATGGGGGAGGCAGCGCAGACAAGAGAGAATCCATATGGTCAATAGAAGAGCTTAAAGAAGCAGTGAAAGCCCCACTAGTCTCACTTGCAAATTTAAAAAGAAGGTGCAGAAACACACATCAGCTTGTCACAATGGGCTAGTTCCCTCTAAATAAAAGTCTGGGAGAAGGGAAAATGGGAAAATTGGTTTGGTGTGAGCAGTTGCCTCAGTTAGTTATCTTGGCTGCCACATGTGCTGCTGCTTCCAATACTCAAGAGTTACATCCAGTACTCAATGCATGCTCTCCCTGTCTCATTCAGCTTGGACAGAAGACAGAGGTTGGAAGAACTCAAAAGGAAGATGCTCAGGAGGGGGGAGATGAGGAAGAACTCTGTGCACTGTGTGTGCCAAAAAACATGGGGCTCATGGCTCAACTATCCATGCCTTGCCTGATACCCATTAATTACCACACTCCATGGCTCATGCTGTAGCTAGGAAGAGGCAGCATGCATGATTACACATGTGTTTAGAAAGGGGCTCCTAAATGTTTAAGAGCCACTGCTGATCTCTCTTGTTGTTGTGAGGTGCTGAGAACAGACTCAAAGTGCTGACCTGGAGCTGAACATTAAGCAGTGGTGACTTTTCCATGGTATACCTGATCAGATCTGAAGGCACACCAGTGTGCCATGACACACTCAGGCCGATACAGTATGATGCGCTCAGCCGAGCGCACCTTTAGCCCTGGTTTGGCCGTGCATTTTCAACGGCTATTTTTACCCCTTATACAGTAAGGGGTAATAGAGCGTCGAAAACGTGCGGCCAACCCCCCAGAACTAATAGCGCCCGCAACATTCAAATGCATGTTAATGGGCCTATTAGTTATTCCCGCGTGATTCAGAAAGTAAAATGTGCTGCCAAGCCGCACATTTTACTTTCAGAAATTAACGCCTGCCCAAAGGCAGGCGTTAATTTCTGCCGGCACCGGGAAAGTGTACAGAAAAGCAGTAAAAACTGCTTTTCTGTACACCCTCTGACTTAATATCATAGCGATATTAAGTTGGAGGCCCCAAAAGTAAAAAAAAATTAAAAATTAAAAAAAAAATTAAAAATCGGCACGCGGTCTGCGGGTCAGAAGACGGACGCTCAATTTAGCTGGCATCTGTTTTCCGAACCCGTGGCTGTCAGCGGGTTTGAGAACCGCCGCCAGTAAAATTGAGCGTCGGCTGTCAAACCCGCTCTCAGCCGCCGCTTCTTATTTATTTATTTATTTGTTCAGTTTTATATACCATCATTCGGTGCAGCCATCATAACGGTTTACAAAAATCAAATAGAGAATAAATCATTAAAAACATTGATGCATAAATTAATAGTGGGAAAGAAGAAGGGATCGGGGAGAGGTTGGTGGAGAAAATGGAAGCATAAGGAAAAGAAGGGAAAAGGATTATGGTAACAGTATTGGTATTTAAACATCTTCGGGATGGTCTTCTAGTGTTGTTAATTATAAGTTCATATTGCTATTATAATGGTCATTGCCAGATGATATTTCATTATCTCTTTTGCATGAGTATGGTTGGTAGTCTTGGTTAAAATTAGATTGTTGAAATAAATAATCGTTAATGTCGACTTTATGAAAAAGAAAAGTCTTTAGACCCTTCTTGAAAGTTTTTATGTTAGTTTGAGTTCTTAAATAAGGTGGTAAGGAGTTCCATTTTTTAGGACAGGCAATGGAGAAAGCTCCATTTCTTGTTGTTGAAAGATGAGCATCTTTAATGGGTGGAATTATTAGACGGGAAGTATTATTTGATCGAAGATTCCTGTTGTTGTTCTGTAGCGTGGTTTTTAAGCTTGTTTGTTTGTGGTGATCGGAATGAATTAATTTGTGTATAATTATTAAAATCTTATAATCAATTCGAGACTTAATAGGGAGCCAGTATAGTGAAGATAATATAGGGGTAATGTGATCATTCTTTTTTTTCCCAGTTAAAATTCTTGCTGCAGAGTTTTGAAGAATCTGTAAAGGCTTGATGTTGATATATGGAAGGCCAATCATAAGGGAATTACAGTAGTCAATGGTTGAGAAGATAATTAGTTGTAAAACTGTTCTGAAATCTACTAAATTTAGAAAAGGTTTTATCTGCCGTAGAATTAGGAGTTTGTGATAACCTTCTTTGATTTTGGTGGTAATGTGGTTATTATAAGATAAGTTATTGTCAATTATTACGCCAAGGTTTCTGGCGTGATTGACAGGGGATATTGGCTTAATTTGATTGTTAGTTGTGAATAATGGTGGTGATAATATAATGGTTTTTTTGTTCATTATAAGTATTTCGGTTTTATCAAAGTTGATTATTAGTTTTAATTTTGTAAGGAGTTGCTTGATTGATTCAAGTAATAAAGACATCAATGGAGTTTTTTATGGAATTAAAAGTTGTATGTCATCAGCATAAAGGTAGTGGGTGATTTGCAGATCATTTAATAGCTGGCAAATTGGTAAGAGGTATATGTTAAATAAAGTCGCAGATAACGCTGAACCTTGAAGAACTCTAGTATTGAGGATAAATTTTTTAGAGATTTGTTATTAAATGAAACTTGATATGTTCTGTTAGAGAGATAAGATGAAAACCATTGTAATGTAGTCTCAGCTAAACCAATTTCAGATAGTCGCTCTAGAAGAATTTGATGATTAACTGTGTCAAAAGCTGCAGAGAGGCCAAGGAGTACTAGTAGATATTGCTTTCCATTATCAAATCCTCTTAAAATAGTATCATTTAGAGAGAGAAGGAAAGTCTCAGTATTTATGTTTTTTCTGAAACCATATTGATTTGGAGATAGGAGGTTGTTAGTTTCCAGGTAATCATCGAGTTGAGAGTGAACAACTTTTTCTATGATTTTGGCAATAAAGGGTAGATTAAAAATAGGGCGATAATTTGCTAAGTTATTCGGATTGAGGTTATTCTTTTTTAATATGGGTTTGATAATTGCAGATTTGAGACAATTAGGATAATTTCCTTCAGTAAGTGATAGACTGACGATCTTGGTGATTAAATTTGTTATAATAGGTTCAATTGATTTGAGGCTTGTAATGTGTATGCTATCCAGAGGGTGGTTGTCAGGATTCATTTTCTTGATGATAGACTGAATCTGGATGGTGGAGGAGGTGTCAAAATGGATCCATTTTGATTTTATTTTTGTGTTCAGACATATAGATTGGGTGTTATTGATGAAGTTGGTGTTATGGAAGTCTCTGCTTAGTGGACCCTTGGGCCGACCTGCTGGAGACTGGGAAGGATGGTCAATGTCTCTAATGAATAGCAGGCCGGGAGGCAGATGTTCAGGCAGGACGTAGATGCTCTTCACCCTGGAAGCTGGTACTCCCCCGGGAGGAGCCCGTAGGAGCCCAACCGCTGGGACTTAGGTGGCTTCACTCTTGGAAGCCGAAGCCCCCCCGGGAGGAGCCCATAGGGGCCCGGCCACTGGGACTTAGGCGAGTAGTGGATCAGGACAGGTAACTGGAACTAGACTAAGACAGTAGCAATACTGTAACTGGGTTCGGGTTCTGGAACCAGGCAGGAACTGTAGCAAGACTCGGGTACTGGAACCAGGCAGGAACTGAAGCAGGACTCAGGTACTGGAACCAGGCAGGAACTGTAGCAAGACTCGGGTACTGGAACCAGGCAGGAATTGTAGCAAGACTCGGGTACTGGAACCAGGCAGGAACTGTAGCAGGCAAGCAGGAACCAAGCAGGTACTGTAGCAAGCAAGCAGGATCCAAGCAGGTACTGTAGCAGGCAAGCAGGAACCAAACAGGTACTGTAGCAAGCAAGCAGGATCCAAGCAGGTACTGTAGCAGGCAAGCAGGAACGGAGCAATGAAACAAGACGAGTCGCTCCGGGGCACAATGCAACAGGGAACCAGGAGGCTAACCCGTTGCAAGGCCAAGACTGGAAGACCGCGGCCGGCTTATCAAGGCCACGGCGTCTGACGTCAGGATTTGGGCGGAGTGAGCTCTGGCGGGAAACGGCCTAGAAAAGCACCCAAGTGGCACGCGCACACGCCTAGGAGCAGGGCGTCCATGGGCGAGCTTGCAACGGCGCAGCCCCAGCAGGGACACCGCCAAACAGGCTGCAAACCAGCCTTCTGGAAGTGGAAGCAGGACCGGGAGCCTGGAGGTAAGGGCCTGGCCGCAGTGCTCGCGGCCAGAACCACAACAGTTGGATTGAATAAGGTTTAAAATTTTATTATTAAAGAAATCAGCAAAATCATCACTACTGTAGGAAGTACAAGTAGGTTTATGAGTAGTCTTTGTGAGGTATTGAACTATTGAAAAGAGCATCCTGGGATTATGATGAAATTTATTAATTTTTTTTTAGAAATATTCTTTTTTTGCATTATTGATGGAATTTTTATATTGTGCTAGGTGTGTTCAATATCTATTTAGAGTGACTGAGTTTTTGTTTCGTCTCCATTCTCTTTCTTTTTTTCTGAGTATTCGTTTAGATGTTCTAATGGAATGATTATACCAAGGATTGTTGTGCCTTGATGGTTTTATTGATTTGGATATGATTGGATTTATGTTATCAGCTACTTTTTGGTGATCATTAACCAAGATGTTATGGCTTCATCAGAGCTTGATAAATTAATATTATTAAGTTCGACTCGGAGGGTTTCTTGAAGGAATTCAATGTTGAATTGGTGGTGAAAGGTAATTTTATTTTGTTGGATTTGAGGAGGTTTAAGGATGGAGTTAGAAGTTAGGGATATTTGGATAAGGTGATGATCAGACCAAAGTATTTCAGTAATGTTGGTTGAGATATTCTGCCAGTCATTATTATTGATGAAAATGAGGTCAATGGTATGACCTGCTTTATGGGTTGGAGCATCGATAATTTGTTTAAGTTGTAGCGAAGTAAGTACATCAATGATGGTTTGGCAAGTTTTTGAAAGGTTGATTGATTCAAAGTGCAAGTTGAAATCTCCCAGGATGATGACAGGTTTGTTAAGCGAAATATTATTTATAATATATTCAATTATTGGTGAACAATTTTTGTCTAGTGATCCTGGTGGGCAATAGACAAGGCAGATTTGAAGTTTGGTGGAGTCAAAGAGTGATATTTCAAATGGTGTAGTTATGTTAGATGGACGAGGAGTTAGCTGAAGGTCTTTTTTGGATATTAACATTAGACCACCTCCTTTTTTTCCTTTTTCTAGGAATTGAGAATATCTTATAATCTTGGTTGTTTAATTGCTTAATGAGTACCATGTCAGTGTTTTTAAGCCAGGTTTCTGTTATTGCAATAAAATCTGGTTTGTAATCATTAATCAAATCATTGAAAAGAGGTATTTTTTTAACCATAGAGCGTGCAATGACTAGTATAAATGAAAGCATAATATAATTTGATAATTGGATATATGTATTGTTTGAGTTGATTGAAAGCTGTGGTTTTTTTGAATAAGAAGGAATAAGAAGTGTTTGTTTTTTTTGTATTGTTTTGGTTTTTTTTTGAGGGAGTCGTTCTTGTATTTGAACTTTGGAGTTTATTAGTTTTAATCATTCTTGACGAATGTTGGAGTGTATTAATCTTAGATGAATTAAGATAAGTTGAGGTGATATAGGGGAACGCTGAAAGGGCAGCGCGAAGGGACACGCAAAGGGGCAGGCTCCTTTGGTTGTGCCCCTTCGGCGCGCGATGCACGGCGCCTGGAGTGAGTGAGATTTTAAAAGTACCTCAACTGGCTCCTGCTCCGATCTCAGGGTGTGTCTGCACTTCCTGTTTATTTCAGTTCCTCTGGAGGTGGTGTTGCTTCACTCTTTGTCCATCCAGATGAGAAGTTCGTTGTTAATTATGATCTCCGGTGTGTGTGCTCAGTGTCTAGTTTGTTTTGAATGCTAGGCAACAGATCTTTGAAGTGCTGGAACGTGATGACACTTTGCAAATGCAGGTACTTTGATGTTTTAGACACTACCTGTAGTCAGAGTGGGTGCGCCTGGGGTGAGTGAGATTTTAAAAGTGTCCCTAGTGCCTCCTTTTACCACGGGCCCTCATTTAAATACTTGATCGCGTGCCCAGGAGAGTGGCCTGGGCGTGCGTCAGGAGAACGGGCACTTGCCTCGGAGTGCCAGCTCTCCCATGGTTTTTACTATATCGGCCTGACTGGGAAGTACTGCATTAGTATACAATACCTTAATATCAAGTGTGACTAATAATACTGATGCCATATCACCTGTAAATTGTTGCAGCAAATTCAAAACATGAGTCGAGTCTTTAATGTACAAATCACTTAAAAGCACCAATAGCGCTAGAAAAAAATTCACAAACTGTGATAATGTTTCTTTGCTGGAAATAATGGGCCTTCTGGGTGGCTTTTGTAAAGATCTGTGAATTTCAGGGATGGTATAAATAAGTGATATCTTTGAACACTGAACCTTCAAAAAACTTTGCACTTTAACATTAAAAAGCCTTGTTTCTGTAGTTGGAATCATAAAAGAAACATCATTGTTTGACACCGATGGAGGTCATTCAGAATTGTCACAGTGGGCAGGTTTGACCCAGTTCCTTAAGAAAGTAATTTGGGCTGAACTACATAACGCCATAATGGTGGACTATATTAAACATCAACTCATACCACATGGTTTCAGAATTAATAAAGAAACCAATTTACTTTTGAATAATGAGATTATTGTTGTTAAGTGGATTGCGATTTTTGATAAATATGCTCTAGCCTTGATGTTGCTGATAATAGAAATGAATCAGAGTGAGATTGACAACATTTGGAAGGAGATTAGTGAGAAAGAACAGTTTTTGGAGAATGATGTCAATAGTCAACATCAAACAATACATCAAGAGTTGGTTACTAGAATGGATTCATTTAGAAATCAGTTAAAACAACCTAAAATATTAACATTTCAATGAGATGGATCGGATTATAAATTTAACAGAATTTATACATGGCAACCCAAAAGAGGTGAAGGGCAAACTAAACGTGTCACTTTTGCAGACTCCTCCTCAGATGGGATTTCAAGTGGTGAGGAAGAACAGGGTAAGCAACAGAAACCTTGGCTTTAGTCGACCAGAGGCTCAGACAATAGAGACATGCATACAAGAACCACCAGAGGAAGATGGATGGGACAGGCAGTGGGTAAAATCACAAATGGCACATTATCAGGAGTAATCAGTTTGTCAGGTAGCCCTTTAACTTATCAAAAGGAAGGAGTTCTTAATAAGGGGCTTTCATTTGTGTCTAGAGCACAGCATAATGCATTTTCAACACGAGTAGAAATATATGTGGCTTTCTTAGGAAATTACAATTGCAGCTGTTCTTTTCAGACAAACCAAGTTATAAAGGTGATATATCTATACCTGTAATTAAGAATAAGTCATCTTGGTTACCACCTTTAGATATGAGGAATACCAAATATATATAGAGAGATCTGGGGATTTTGGAAAGGTTTGACTGAGTGAGGCATTTTATAGATAGAGTGTACCAAATTTGGGCAATCTTGTTGAAACATTGGCATGTGTTATCATTTCATAGTGTGATCAAAGATCCTCCTTGCATAGCATATTCAAGATCTAAAAATATCAAAGACTTGGTAGTACATTCATCTCTACCACAGTTGCCATTCTCAGCAGCTGAAGGAAGATCGGTGGGACATGTTGCATGTAGTAAATGTAGTTTTGTGAAAGAATCATTGAGGGTGTCATGTGACAACATCCATTCACAAAGAAAATCTATGTTTGAAATATAGAATTGATTGAATATCAATGAATGTTATCTATTTAATAATTTTCCTATGTCCATTTTGTATGTTGGATGCACCAAAAGTCAAATGAAAATGAAAATGAAACTTCTGAACACCATAGCTATATTAAGAATGACAGGATCGAATCGCCTTTGGTAAATCACTGTTTGAAAAAACAGCATACCTTTCATCAACTTCAGTTAGTTATAATTGATATGGTAACACCAGGATGGTGAGGTGGTGACATAGTGAGTCCATTTAATTTTAAGGAACAACAGAATACTGTAGAATCTATGGGGCAGATTTTAAAAGGGTTACGCACGTAATATACCTGCTTCTGCGTGTGCTGAGCCTATTTTGCATAGGCCCGGCGATGCGCGCAAGCCCTGGGACGCGTTGAAGCAGAGAGCAACGCTGGATATGCGTGAAGTATTAGTTTTTCTTCTCCCCTGCCGTTGAAGCAGAGAGCAATGCTGGATATGCGTGAAGTATTAGTTTTTCTTCTCCCCTGCCGTTGAAGCAGGGAGCTATGCTGGATATGCGTGAAGTATTAGTTTTTCTTCTCCCCTGCCGTTGAAGCAGGGAGCTATGCTGGATATGCATTGAAAGTGAAGTATGCCTTGAAAGTCACATTAACTATCATCAAATATTGAAAAGCCTAATAATTGGTAATTGAATAAGCCTAATAATTGGTAAGGTCCAGCCTATATACCTATAGCCCATGAACCCATCCCTGTTTTTTGTTTTTTATTTTTTTAATTTGGAGATGGCAGCCCTCCATCCTTCCGCACCGTGAAGGTGGAACACTGGCCACTGGCATCCCGCTCCGTGAATGCCTCTGTGGCTACTGCCGCTCCATGCAGTGTTTTGCTGCCTCCTCTTTATACGCGTCCTCTAGACCTGATGGTTCCACAGTGTTTATCCCACGCCCCTTTGAAGTCCTTCACAGTTTTGGACTTCACCACTTCCTCCGGAAGGGCATTCCAGGCATCCACCACTCTCTCTGTGAAGAAATACTTCCTGACATTGGTTCTTAGTCTTCCTCCTTGGAGCCTCAGCTCGTGACCTCTGGTTCTGCTGATTTTTTTCTGACGGAAAAGGTTTGTTGTTGTCTTTGGATCATTAAAGTTTTTCAAGTATCTGAAAGTCTGAATCATATCACCCCTGCTCCTCCTTTCCTCCAGGGTGTCTTCTGCCTGAGGTACCTGCCATTCCGTGTGTGTTGAGCCCTTGGGTGCAGGAGACTGCCAGAGCTTCTCAGACAGAAGCAGAAACCAAGAAGTACCTAAAGTCCAGAACCAGAGTAGGAACTAGAAAGCTCAGGGAAAACCAGACAGGTAACAGGATATCACAGAGCAAACTCTGTGTGGACTGTTAGACCAGTAAAGATGTATCAGGCTAGAGCTCCTTATACACAGCCCTCTATTTGGGACACAACTAATGTTGGCCAAACAGGGAGCCTCCAAATACTTTGCTTCACTTAGTATTTTCTGCAGGGATCTTGGTGATTCAGAGTCCCTGTATCTGCATTGCAAGATCCCCTGGTCTTGAATACCTAGAGCTGCAGGTGCAATCCCGGCTGCCCCAAATAAATTGCCCACCCCCCTCCCTCCTGGGGCTCTCAATCTTAGCTTTTCTGGATGTTCCTGGTATAATTTTTCTACCAGTTCTTTGACATGGACGTTTTCGGCCAGTTCCCAAGTATGGTCCTCTGGGTCGTACCCTTTCCAGTCCACAAAACAATACAAGCATTCTCTAATAAATCTGGCATCCAGAATCTGGTGGAAATGAACTTTTGGTGACCTTTCACCATGACTGGTGCTGGAGGAGGAGGGTTGTCTTCCTTGGAAGGGATTAGATTTATAGAGCTTCAGAAGAATCACATGGAACACTGGATGAATATGCAAACTGGCTGAAGGTGAAGCCTGAATGCCATTGAATGTATTTGATCTTGAATCAGGAATGGTCTCACAAACGTCTACTTGAGCTTACACATGGGTCTCTTGCTTCTTATATTCTTTGTGGAGTCTCAGACCTTGTTCTCTACTGTGAATTATGGGGTTTCCTGGTGTCATCTATCTGCAAGTTTTTTCTGTGACTCCTTAGTGTGTTTCAATTCACAATGGACTTGCACGTGTACCTCTGTTAAGGCATTTATCCACTATGCCATTCTTGGCACCCTGGACTATTGGACTATTCCAGGTGGAAGTGAAGGTGAATATCATAGCTTGCGATGAATGGAGAGGCTTTAGTTGCTGAGTGTTTGGAGTTATTAAATGCAAATCCTGCCATAGAGAGTAACTATGCTCAGTTCTTCTGATGAAAATTGCTGAAGTGACAGAGATACTGCTCTAGAGTAGCCATTCTGTCTACCCTTTGGATTGTGGGTAATATGCTTATGACTAATGGAGGGAAATCCACAACATGCAGGAAACTGTGAGCTTTGGGCAGAGATATGAGACCACAGACTGTGCAAACACATTATTATTTCTCAAACTAGCAGATCTGCTTTTTCATGGAAAGAGAGAAGACCCATAGTGACTATTACATGGGCCATCTTGATAAATTAATCCATAACCACCAGAATCATGGTCTTCCCTTATGAAGGTTGAAAATTTGTAATGAAGTCCATTGATATCCATTCCCAGAGTTTCACGGTTCTGGTAACAGCAAGAGTAATCCATGAGGATGATGACATGGTACCTTGTTCTGGGTGCATATTTTACAAGAGGTAACATACTGTATTACATCTTGGTTCCCTCCCAGCTATCAAAATTATGAGCAACTAGTTTGATAGTTTTGAGGCAATCAGGATGACCTGCCAATGGGGGAATCATGACAGCTTCAAAGGACTTCCAAACGTGAACTACCCACAGGTACATAGGGTCAAATCTTTCTATAAAGGAAGTTTTCTTGCCAGTTCCATACAATATCCTTTTCTCCCATTTCTAGTTCCTGCAGTCAGGCCAGTGCAAACTCATGCTGCAAATTTCCTCATATTACCTTCATCAGATCAGAATTCCTGGTTCTGAAAGTGAAGTTCTCCAGTCGGAAGACTATGGTGCGAGCTTCCAGTTCTGAAAATTCTTCCCCTTTCCTCCAGGACAAAGCATCTGTCTTACTGTTCCTGGAGTCTGGTCAGTATGTTAATATAAAATTGAACTGGGAAAAGAAAAGGGACCACTGAATTTGCCTTGAATTCATTTTGTCTTTAGTAATTCTAACATTTTGTGATCCATAAAAACCTAGACTTGGTGAATGGCCTCTTCTAGAAGGTAATGCCATTCCTCAAAGGCAGTTTTTAAAGCCAGAAGCTAGTTGTCATAGACATTATAATTCTTCTCTGCAGCTGTAAGCTTATGGGAGTAGAAGGCCCATGGATGGAGAAGATCTTTTGGTCCCCTCCTTTGAGATAGTATAACCACAATAGCCACCCTAGATTGGGCCTGGATTTAGTCAAAGGCAACATAGGCAGCTGCCTAGGACACCAGATTTTGAAGGGACAAAATATTCGGGCCAAAGAGGAGCCTACTTATAGGGCTATGTACCAACACAGCTTCAAAGAGATGCCACTGTTGTACTCTGTCTGTGGGCACCAAAATCTTAAATCCTGCCCTAGACGAATCAGCTTCCAGTATAAATGGTTGCTGTGGATCTGGATATACCAGGATTGGGGTCATCATAAAGGCCTTCGTCAGATTATCAAGCACCAGTTACTGCTCATGGGCCCACTTAAAAGAAGTCCCCTTTCTTAGAACCTCCATTAGTTTGGAGAAATTCATGATAAAACATTAGTAAAAGTTTGCAAACCCAGGAAGTGTTGAATTTCCTTAACATTTTTTGAGACAAGGTATTGGGCCATTAAGATGATCATGCTAGGGTCCTTCTGTATTCCTTTAGGAGAAGTTATGTTTTCCAGGAATTCCACTGATCGCTTGTCAAATTCACATTTCTTGAACTTGGCGTACAATTTGTGTTTCTGAAGGCAGTCCAGGACCTGACAGACCCATTGGTTTTGCTCTGCAGGATCTTCAGAAAATACAAAGATATCATCCAGATATATAACTATGCTCTAATTCAGCATTTCATTCAGCAGGTTTTGAAAAGCAGGTGTATTTCTTAACCCAAACAGCATCACTAAGTATTCAAAATGGCCATAATGTGTTTGAAGCATCTTCCTTTCATATCCTTTCCTAATCCAGACAAGATTATATGCTCCCCTCAAACTGAGTTTAGTGAATATTTGAGCCACCTGAAGAAGTTCCAATAGTTTGATAATAAGGGGCAGGCGGTAGTAGTTACTAATTTACAGCTAGTCAGTACAAGGTCAAAGAGAACCATCCTTTTTTGGTATAAAGAAGATGGGTGTTCTTGCTGGTGAATTTGAATGTCAAAGAAATCTTTTCTGCAGATTTTCCTTTAAGTATTCCTGGAGGGCCTTCAGTTTTGTGCAATCGAGTTTACAAAGGGCAAATACAGGTGTTGTTCCAGTCATTCTGGCTAGATAAACTCAATTTAGTTAGTTCTGGCTCTGACAAAGAATACATTCTAATGTATGACACAACTGGACCTTTTCTAGTTGGTGATTTCAAAGAATAGATTTTGCTAAAAGAGACTTTTGCCCTGGCAGTAAATCTATAGGGCAGTCATATGGTCTATGAGGGGGTAGAGTGTGAGTTCCCTTTTTATCAAAGATGTCTGGCAGTTGTCCAATCTCATCTTTGAGTGCACACAGCACATTGTCCGGATTCTCTTCTTTGGATCCTACTTCCTGGACTTCTTCATTAGGCATACAGTTCTGCTGGGAATATGTTGTTGGGAATATCATCTGCCAGATCTTCCAATTGATGTGCGACTCATATTGTTCAAGCCATGGAACATTGAGAATGACTAGGAAATGCTGTGCTCTGATGAAGTCAAAAACAATAGTTTCCTGGTGTTTTTTGTATCATAGTTAAAGTGAGCAGTTCAGTCTCGATTAGCATAGTAACATAAAAGAGATGTTTCCCTAGGGAAGTATTGATGCTGCTGACCTGTTTCCTCTACTAAGGCTGGGAGTCTGTATTTCCCTGCTAGGATTGGCCCTGATTCTAAGGAATAACGTGGCAGGAATTTAAAAAATTCCTTGAGAGGCCGCAATAGAAGCACAAAACATCTTGACGGGACCACTCCTTTTGTTCTTCAGAGAGGCGGCATTTCATGCTATCAACCGGTATGTGCTCCTCAGAGGACTGTTGGTGAGGGCTACCTGCCCTCTCATGTTTGGAACTCTTCCTTTCTCTTGGCTTCGCTCTTCCAAGGGTTTCTGGATTCTTTGCTTCTCAGTTGACTGGGAGTTTTAGCCGGGCCAATTCTAGCTGCTAAACCCCATTGGAAATGAGCATGCAGGGCTGGTTTATTCCAGTCCAGATCATTTACTAACTGTTAAACTCCATGGCATACTTGGTTATGTTACACCAACCCTGACAGAGCCCCAGGATCTTTCCATCAGCTGAACATGATCTGGATCATAGAAGGCCTAGGAGAGGGCAGCCATAAATAAGTCTATTCAGTTCAGAATTGATTCATCTCACTTCAGAAATTGTTTTACCCATACCAGTTCCTTTTTTGTGAGCAGACCCAGATTCTGCTGTGTACGAGTGTGGGTGTAGGCAAAACCACAAGTCACTCCTATTACCATCAGAAGTGGCAATCAGAGTTCCAGAGACAGCTTGACTTGTAGTAGGACTGTGCAGGGACTCCACCTTTAATTGAAGGGCATGAAGCTGCACCTGTATCCTGTGCACGTCTTCTATAAGGTCTTTTAAGTATGCAGGAGACTGTTTCATTTATCCTGACCTTTGTTTTGGGTATGTTGTAGAGATGTGAATCGGAACTGAAATCCGAACCGATTTTGGTTCCGATTCACATCTATAGAGATGTGAATCAGAACTGAAATCCGAACCGATTCTGGTTCCGATTCACATCTCTAGTATGTTGTTTAGGCAGGGGTGTACCTGAGAGAGAGGTGTTGTTTTATGTCTGAGGCAGCTGTTGCTCCTTGTGGCTTGAGCCTTTGGGTGCAGGTGTCCACCAGGACTTCCCAGATGGAAGCAGGAACCAGGAAGGATTCAAAGAGCTGAACTGCAGCAGGTACCAGGATTGTATCCAAGGACCAGTACTAGAGCAGGAACCTGAAGTGTAGCCAAAGACCAGGACCAGAGCAGGACCCAGAAGTGTAACTGAAAACCAGGACTGGAACAAGAATCAATAAGCACAAGGAAAAACAGCTTAATAATAGGATATTACAAATAGTCCACAATGCTAAAGCAGGCAAGAGGATATTACAAATAGTCCAGAATGCTGCGGCAGGCAGGAGGATATTACAAATAATCCAGAATGCCATGGCCAGGATTTTGACAGGCGTACACATGGTTGACCACATTCCTCCTGTTCTTGCTTCATTGCACTGGCTCCCAATTAAATGTCGAATGTAATATAAGCTTGCAGCTCTCATTCACACTTACTATACAGTGAAATTACTGCTAATGGAGTTTTGCATGTTTATAAACCTACATGTGATCTATGCACTACTAACAAAAATCTGCTGCAGGCTCTATCAGCAAAATTGGCCCAGCTTGATCTCATCAGAGAATGGGCTTTTTCTGTTGTGGGCCCAATATTCTGAATTTCTTTACCAGGTAATCTGAAAACATTGGCCTGCCCTAAATTATTTAAGAAAGCTTTAAAAACTGTTTACACAAGTATTCAGTGAGGTTCCAGCTACATACAATATTAATGTTGGTTTCAATGATTTAATGCTAGGAATGAAATATTGTGAGGAACTATGTGAAGGCATTCATGTATAATTGTGTAAGGAATATTTAAAGCCTGGCTAATGTTTGTTACAGTGCTGTAATGCCAACAACGAAGTATTGTCAGGAACCATCAGAAAGCAAGCATATTTATTTTACAGGGGTGTCTGATATTTAATCATGTTATCTAACTATTTTTTTGTCATTTATTTGTTTTTAAATTATGTATGTTTTATTCTTATACCCTGCCTTGAACTTGTGTGGGTTAGAAATCTCTTTTAAATAAATATCACAGAGCAAATTATGTGAGGACTGTTGGACCAGTAAAGGTGGGTCAGGCTAGAGTTCCTTATATACAACCCTCTATTTGAGTCACATCTAATGCTGGTCCAGTAGTTAGCCTTCGGAGGCGAGTCTCCCTAGCTTTGCTTCACTTAGGGGCGGATTTTAAAAGCCCTGCTCGCGTAAATCCGCCCGGATTTATGCGAGCAGGGCCTTGCGCGCCGGCGCACCTATTTTCCATAGGCCTGCCGGCGCGCAGAGCCCCAGGACTCGCGTAAGTCCCGGGGTTTTTTGTCGGGGGCATGTCGGGGGCGGGGCCGATCGACGCGGCGTTTCGGGGGCGGGCCCGGGGGCGTGGTTTCGGCCCGGGGCGGTCCGGGGGCATGGCCGCGCCCTCCGGAACCTCCCCCGGGTTGCGTCTCGGCGCGCCAGCAGCCCGCTGGCGCGCGGGGATTTACTTCTCCCTCCGGGAGGCGTAAATCCCCGGACAAAGGTAGGGGGGGTTTAGATAGGGCCGGGGGGGTGGGTTAGGTAGAGGAAGGGAGGGGAAGGTGAGGGGAGGGCGAAAGAGAGTTCCCTCTGAGGCCGCTCTGATTTCGGAGCGGCCTCAGAGGGAATAGAGGCAGGCTGCGCGGCTTGGCGCGCGCCGGCTGCCCAAAATCGGCAGCCTTGCGCATGCCGATCCTGGATTTTAGCAGATACGCGCGGCTACGCACGTATCTACTAAAATCCAGCGTACTTTTGTTTGCGACTGGTGCGCCAACAAAAGTACGCGAACGCGCATTTTTTAAAAATCTACCCCTTAGTGTTTTCTGCAGGGTGCTTGGTAATTCAGAGTCCCTGTGGCTCCACAGCAGGATTCCCCTCACCTTGAATGCTCTGGACCACAGGTTTGATTCCTGCTGCCCCTAGCACAGCCATACAGCACCCTTGGTTTTTGGAATCAACCTAATGAATATGCATGGGATATATTTGCATGCAATATCTCATGAGAGAGATTTGCTTGCAATCTCATGAGAGAGATTGCATGCAAATCTCATGAGAGAGATTTGCATGCAAATATATCCCATGCATATTCATTATGGAGATTCTGAAAACCAGACCTCTTTGTGGCTCTTGAGAACTGGAGTTGACTACCCCTGCCATGATATAATATTCATACTGAGGATCTTACAGAAAATATTATAGAATTCATGAATAGGGTGGCAAATGTATGTAATGTCCTACTGGAGTGGGTGGTGGAGGCTAAAATGATAAAGAACTTCAAAAAGGTATGGGAAAACCACAAAAGCCCATTAGTTTCAAAAAGTGATGAGATAGCAGAAGAATTAATTAGCAACTGGGTCTATCTGGCAGGCTGGTAGTGTAGTAATAACTAGTTCTAGCAAAAATACAGGATTGGTGTGGAGGCTGTGGGACCAGCTACCCTGGTGTGTTGCTGGCTGTTTGGATTATTGTGGTGATCAGATTCACAGAAGACATAAAATTATTCAAAGTTGTTAGATCAGAAGCCAATTGTGAGGAATTACAAGAGGACCTTGCAAGACTGGGAGTTTAGGCATCTAAATGGCAAATGAAATTTAGCGTGAACAAGTGCAACATGATGCATATAAGGAAGAATAATACAAACAATAGGTACATATGTGAATGGTCATGGGCTTACCTATCCTTTGGCAAGCATCACATGTCTAACAATGGTTAGTTACTATTCAAAATATTCTCAACCAGTAAAGGTTGTGGGTCAGTCAGATATCTATGCATGCCACTCCCAGATATCCAGCTAGTGAGGACATGTGCTATCTCAGCAGTTGTTTCCTGTATGCTCTGGGCACTGTAACCTGTCTGACTGCTATCAAGGACTCATGGATTAACATCAACAGAATTAATCTCCATGTACAGTAAGCCATCATTCCATAGGATATGGTCACACCTATTTTTATCTAGCTGTTGGACAGCCCTCTGGTGTACGGTTTCTAGATCAGAGTCAGTATGCTGAACTTCCTTAAAAGCACACTTCTGCTCTATGTCATATAACTTACTAAAATAATTTCTGCATGGGACTCTATCAGGTCAAGATCAATGGTCTGGTCAGTGGATGTGTCAAACACATCAGGCTCTTCCATACTTCCCACCTTGGTCACCTCAGAAGAACTTTCCCTTGCTCCAAGGTTAACTGGTTCCACCTGGACTGGCTCAGGGTCTAGAACTTGAGGGGTGATTTCTACTGGCTCCACCTGTTGAGCTGCCTGAGTCTGACTTTTGTCCACTAAGGCAGCAACATTAGCTCCATTATTGAGAGTAATGTTCATTGGACTCATGTTGGTTCCATATATCATTGGTACTGGCATATTCTTCGCTACACCTGCATCTTTGTATCCAGGCTTAGTACTCCAATCTAGATATATACAGGCAATGGGTACAGTCTTTCAGGTTCTATTAGCCAGAACAATATTAGCAGTGCACCACAGAAGAATAGCATTTTCCAACACCAGCTTTGGTTACAGTAATATCGAGCTAAAGCCAGTGTCCATTAGAGATGTGAATCGGAACCGGAATCGGTTCGGATTCCGGTTCCGATTCACATCGTGTTTTTTTTTCGTCTGGCCCGATCGCGGTATTGTTTATCGCTGTGCCCGAGCCGATAAACAAAAAACCCACCCCGACCCTTTAAAACTAATCCCTTAGCTTCCCCCACCCTCCTGACTCCCCCAAAAACATTTTACAGGTACCTGGTGGTCCAGTGGGGGTCCCGGGAGTGATCTCCCGCTCTCGGGCCGTCGCTGCCACTAATAAAAATGGCGCCGATGGCCTTTGCCCTTACCATGTGACAGGGTATCCGTGCCATTGGCCGGCCCCTGTCACATGGAGGGAGCAGTGGATGGCCGGCGCCATCTTTAAAAATGGCGTGGGCCATCCAGTGCTCCTACCATGTGACAGGGGCCGGCGCATGCTATAAAATCGGGGATTGGCGTGTGCAAGGGGGTGCACAATTGTGCACCTTACACGTGCCGAGCCCGCACCGAGCTGCACTGCCTTCTCCTGTTCCCTCCCAAGCCACTCTGAAACAGCCCTATCCCCCACCCAACCTTCCCTTCCCCTACCTCCCCCGCCCTTTTCCCCCTACCTTTTTTGTCTTCTTTGTTACAGGGCTGAAGTAAGTTGCGCGCGCGATCCCCTGGCACAACAGCCGTGCGGAGGCCTCTGGCCATGGGCCTTTTGAAAATAGGCCCGGCGCACGTAACCCTTAGAAAATCTGGCCCTGTGCATTTCTCAGTCAGATCTGAGATCCTGTGTAATGTCTTCCTTTCAGCAAAAAACTGTATCTCTCATTTGAAATGGTATCTCTCAACTGTCTCTCTGCCTCCTCTCACAGCATGCTGTCAGCAGCTATAATGTAAACAGTTTATTCTGTCTCAGGAATTAGCTCTGCCTACTCCAGCAACTGATGATGTAGAACAGTGGATTCCAATTTGTGGTCCGCCAGACCATAACAGGTGGTCCGTGGGAAGTGAGCAGCAATAAAAGAAAACCCGCACTTTAAAAGAAGAAACCCAACAGGCTACCAGCGCACCCATCCTGCCGATGGCTGAAGATTATAGGAGGCCCTAGGCCGCCGGCGCATTGATCCCGCCTGCAGTTGAAGTTGGAAGGAGGTCCAACAGGCCACCGGCGCACTCATCCTGCTGGTGGCTGAAGACTGTTAAATGTTGCTGGGCCTCCATCACCTCATTCCAACTAGCTGGCAGCATCAGAGAGAAGGCCATGGGTCTCCCCCCCCCCCCCCCCCGCAGACTCCAGAAAAGAAAGAAGAGGCCTAGTTGAGAGTGAGGGTGTGAGAGCCTGTGTAAATGAGAGAGAATGAGTTATTGTGTCTATGAGAGCATGAGTGTCTGAGAGAGAGAGTCATGTGTGTATGAGAGAGCGAGAGCATGTATATGAGAGAGAGAGAGCACGTGAGTCCATGAGAGTATGTGTATATGAGACAGAGAGTGGGTATTTGTGTCAGCATTTGTATTTGTGAGAGAGAGCACATGTGTGTGTCTGAGAGCATGTGTTTATGAGAGAGAGCATGTGTGTCTGTGAGAATTTTATATTTCTTGGTAGTATTGTTTGATGTTTTATGAGGAATGTTTTTGTTTTCCCATTGTTGTATTGCAGTTTCCAGTTCAGGTTTTGTCTGCGTGTTTGTATTTATACTTTATGATCTCTTTATTTTGTATTTGGCAAGAGTCTGTCTATGTTTTACATGTGTGAATTAGGTGAGATATGTAGTTTCTATATAGTGACCTAAGGCAGCTGGATTTGTTCAGTTTTCTTAACAGGAGGTGTATTGGTGTTTTAGGGTCTGTTGTAATATTTGTAGTATTGCTTTTTCATAAATAGGATTGTTTACTGTTTGAGTCTAGCAGTTAAGGTGAATTGGTATGGCAGGCTTCCTGTAGGTCACAAGTACATTTTTTGCAGGATTTTGTATTATACAAAATCCTGGTAGTAGAGGGAGTTTATGTGCTGATAATGAGGTGACACCAGAATTTGATTTTTTTTAATGGTGAATGGTAAGGGGAAGTGCCCTTGTTCTACTTTGCACCCTTTATAGGGGGAGTTTCTAGAAATGCAGGGTATTGTAGAACTTAAAGTGCAGATTTTATACTGGGATTCTGTCCCACTCCTGTATAGAAGAATTGTTATTGGTTAATGTTCTTAAATAATTTTGGTGGTAGTTTTCTTAGATGGTTGAAACTGGGTTTTCTTTTTTTTACTTACAAGGTTCTTCTGTCTAGAGATGCCACTGACATACATGCCTGCCTAGTACTTTGTGATAATGGTGCAAAATATTTGTAGCGGTGCCTCTTGCTTTAGGAATTGGGGTGTCTTGTCTCTGCATGTATTGAATTTGCTAACAGGCAGATGATTTTCTTTAAATTAATAATATTAATAATAAAATAATAAATATTGTGTAAGTGTGTGTGTGTTTGTGTGTGTGGCACATCTCCCTTTTAGTGATGTGCCACTGTCTCAAACATCCCTCCTTCCCCTTCCCACAAGTCTTTCATGCTCTGTCTCTGATTCACGGTCCATCCCAGCCAGACGCGCTCTCTCCCTCCACAAATCCATCCTGCAAGTTTCTCTCTCTCTCTCCCCTCCACAGTCCACCCCACCCCACCAGTCTCTGTCTTTCCCCTCCACCAGTTTATCAGCATCAATCCCTCTCCCTCTCCACCAGTCCATCCCCACCAGTCTCTCTGTGTTCTGTCTCCTTCCAACAGTCTATCCCCACCATTTTGTCTCTCTCTATTACATTTCTACAGTCTCTTCACCCTCCAGCAGTCTCTCACTCTTTCCTTTCACCAATCTCTTTCCTGCCAGCCTCTCTCTCTCTCTCTCCCCCCCCATCAGTCCATCCTGGTCAGTCTCTCTCCTCTCCTTCCTCCAGTCCATTCGCCCCAGTTGCTCCAGATCCAGCTATGTGGCTGCCTATAGTTTCACTACATAAGTTATTGAATGTAAGTACATTCTTGCACATTTACTGCTGTGCTTTGCAATTATATGTATTCCATTTATATCAATAAACTTTAATGTTTTATATATTATGATTGCGCGTGATGTGCATAGAATTATTTCGTTGTTATTATATCAATAACTTTTCTATATGTGGCACATAACTGCAGATAAAAGTGAAAGGGAAGCAGGGGGGGAGGGGGTCCACGAACATTTTGGAGGTTGAAAAGGTTGGGAACCCCTGCTTAGAACTGTTATTCTGCCACCTGCTGTTTAACTTAAAATCAGTTGAAAATAAGGAGTTTTTAAAAGAAAAGAAGATGCACAGGCTAGAAAAATTATAGCATTAGCAATTGAAATATCTGTTTCACCACACTTACTTTGTTAGATTCTCTGAATACCTATCAGTTCAGTGACATTAAGAAAATACCTATTTTTGACTGCAACAGGAAAGTCGACGTGTTGATCATTTTTTATCACAGTTTTGCTGGGACACACAATTGTTTCTTTCCAACAGAGTTTGTGCCATCTTATCTAGGGTAATGCAATAGCACAAGTAATAGGGCACATTCTAACTGTACACAGTATCCAATCGCTAAATCTATACTCACTTGTAAAACATGAATTGGGTCTGATTTCATTAAGAATCTCATCTGCTAGTTATTCCTGCCTATTCTGCCATTCATAAACAGTATCCCAGCTGCCAACCATAGAAGGTGACCAGTTGTACGATATCACTATTTATCCAAAATGGGTTATTCCATTGTACTCTCCCTTCCTGGGTAGCTGAGCATTCAAGATTCCCTGCTTAATTTACACCCAGAATCTCTTTCTTTCCCTCCCATGTCCAACCACAAGGTCACAGTATAATACAAACTGCCACCAATGCCAGCAGAACTGTTACCTGAACATTTAGCTTCTTAGGTCACTGTTGCCTTTCTGGAAGGCTATCAGGCTAGGGGTTGGCAAGTTACAAGACACAGTTCAAAGGCACAACCATCAAGTTGCTAGACAAAGGATATGAAACACAGATATATTCTTATTCAATGCAAAATCTATTCAAACATAAAATGTACGAGTTTCTCTTTTCCTTCATTATTTATTTATTTATTTATTTATTTTTAATTTTTATATACCGAAGTTCTTGTAAGGACTACAAATCACTCCGGTTTACATAAAACTTGAACATAATATATAACAGCAGATTCACAGTACTCCCAATTCAGTCCTGGTCAGAATATAGACTAGTTAGTTTTCACACATATTGTTGGTTCAGACAAGGTTATAGATCTTCCAGACCCAGCATCCACAGCACAGAATACAGCTTTCAGGCCCTCACGCTGCCACGAACACTGAGATATCTCCAGAAATCCCTTACAGACCTCCGAGGACCAATCTGAGTCCGCAGAGGCATGGTTACAAGTCTGGGCTGCAAGCAGTTATGCTTTTACTCATTCCAGAAAATAGTGTCCAGATTCAAATGATGTATCCTTATTCTTTCCCCCACTGAGCATGTGAAAATGATGGAATGGGTGTAGGGAATAACAAACATGTAAATGTTTTGCTGAAACGTAACACTGTCCTTTTTATTATCTGTCATATGCAAAACACTGGTAAAAATAAACAGGTACCAATTTCACAATTTCATTAGGAAAGTCTATCTTCCTTTGGCAATAAAACAGGAAAAAAATATATTAAACTTCAAAACATTACATAATCCATTTGCTTTTATTAGATTAGAAGCTGAGATGAAATAGTATATGAGGCAGTGGTGGATGGCTCCCTGGATTAGCACAGGGAGTTTGAACATTTCACTTGTAGATCACCAGTACAAATGATGCTGGCTATAATCAAAAGTCATTACCATCTGAAAACCATTCAGTAACCTATATGAAATGAGTTTTTGATCTGGGGCTCAGGTCCTAGTGGGCAGGTGTCACTGTCTCTAAAACCCTTCATTGCAATTTGTTCTAGTCAACAGCACTGTTGGTCATCTTAACTGATAAACCAAGAATTGAAAAGGCATAAAGACTAAGGGGTCAGTTTTCAAAGAAAGATGAGCATTTGACCAACATGCCTAAATTTTAGGCCCCTAATGTTAGGTGAATTTTTCAGCTGAATTTAGGTGCCTCATTTTTTTTGACTAAACATTCATCTAAATTTAGGTCCCTAAAATCGAGGCACCTCACTTTAGGCCTTGTCACTTAGGAACCTAAGGCCTGGATTCATAAAAATGCTATAATTTTGCATGGATAATTTTAGAATTACTTCATGTTGGGAGGGGGAGAGAGAGAGAGAGCAAGCACCTCTAAGATGGCACCCATAGTAGCCTACTATTTATATCACTATAGGAGGGCCAGCTGGTAACTTGAGGTGAGGTTTTGATAGTGGTGTAGTGTTTTGGGGCTAGTTTTACATGCAGAGTGAGTGAAGATTTGACGTTATTTGGAGTGAGGAAAGTCAGACTAAGATGAGATTACTTCAATGTTCTCTCACCCTAGCTTGATAGTATCTTGGTAGAGAGTCCATCAAGCTAGGATGAGAGAACATTGTAGAAATGTTTTTGAATAAATTTGCATTCGCGCTGCAATAAATAATGTACTTTGATGACAAAATCATAACTAGGTGCCTAATTTTTTTCCCTCACCTGACCCTGCCACTAGCCCTGCCCACTTTTAGTCATCTAGTGAAAATAGATTCCTAAATATCAGTGATGGAGAAGGGTGGAAGAAGAGGACAATTTTCATTTATGGAGATTTAGACACCTAACTCCTGAAGTTAGGTACCTAGATCTTGTAAATATTGGCCCTTGTATTACTATCTTACCCTTCCAGATAGACTTTCCAGACCAGAGCTGAGGCACCTTGTGCTGTCGGAGCAGTCTGAGGATATTTGCATTTTCATTGCTCCTGCTGGACATGTTCTGTAGATAAATGGAAGGCCTTCAGTTACCCATTCTGCCAATAATCTGTACATTTCATGATGGCTAAATTCACTTCCATTTATATGAAGAAAAAAAAAAAGAAAAACCATGAATAAAGTTTAGAAAGTAGATGGAAAAAAGACATTTATGGTTATTTTACATCTGTGTTATTCAAAATGATCCATTGTACAACTGGATTACTTTACTTTAGAAAAACCAACTCATCCCACCAGAAAGTACAATAATCTTTCAGCGATTCCAATGGAATTCCATACAATCATAAACTAGAATTGTCAATAACATTCTTATATTTTCCCATTATGAAAAGATTGTCTGATGGTAGGCTCATTATCCCAGTGTAATTTAATCCAGATTGTATCTCTCTTTATATCTCTCTTTATCTATCAATCTTTTGGGCAGGGCCGGTGCAAGGTCATTAGGCACCCTAGGCAAAAACTTTGAGCCTGCTGCCCCCCCCCCCCCCCCCGGGTCACACCCTCCCTACATAGAAATAAAATTATGCATTATAATAATTTAATATAAACAATAAAATCAAGAAATATAAATTATTAACAGAGTAAAGCCATACTAATAAAAGAATAAATATTTCATAACAGCTGACAAATAGAACATCCAGTAATTTAAAAGTTATGGAAATTTTCCAAATACCAATAAACGATTTAAAAACAACATACATATCAGAAAGCAACCCAATGATTACATTAATAAAGGTAAAAAAAAAAATCCCCTGCTGGCCCATACCTGGGATCTCTTGAACCTCCAAATGCCCTGAGATTGTTGTGGATTAGCAGGGGGAAAGAGAAGAGTTGTGCTCATAAACTTTATTCATTCTCTCTCTCTTTTTCTCTCATACATGCACACACACACCACCCGACATGACCTTTCTCTCTCTGTTTCCACATGCTTGCCGTTGCCTCCACTACCAGCTCCTCAGTGCGAGAATGCCTTATTTCTCCCTGCCTACTTGAACTGCTGCCTCTTCCACCCTTGGCAGCCCCCCCGACACTGTGCTGGCTAACCTGCCTCACCTCTGATGTCACCAAGAGGCACCGGCTTAAAGGGCTGAACCGTATCGCCGGGAAGTGCCACGTGCCAGTGCATTGCATGCCGAAGGAGCTTGACAAAGGGGCTTGCCCCTTTGTGCACCCCTTCATGTGCACCCTGAGTGACTTTGTCTTATTATTTGATAATCTTCCATTTTCTTATTTCTCTGAATCTTTTATCTTTCAATTAACTTTACCCACCAAAAATGGAAATATGGACAATAACTGGTCATGGATGCTATGGCTCCCTTTATTCAAGTTCACGTAGAAGACCTTCTCCCTGTTGTTCTTCCTCTCTTATTACTATTTCCCTTAAATCAAACGCAACTACACTTCTATTTGCATCCATCTCAATTATCATGTTCAATGCACATTCCGTTAGAAATAAGATTTCTGTTATTTTTTTTTATTTAATCTCCACTAAACCACCTGATATTGTTTTAATAACTGAATCCTGGCTCTATGATCACAATACTGTTTTACTAAATAATTTATGCCCAGAAAGCTATACATTTTTCTCTCAAACCTACCCGAATCGACTGTATCGTTCCATGGTGAGACTGCATCTTGAATACTGTGTGCAATTCTGGTCACTGCATTTCAAAAAAGATATAGTTGCACTGGAGAAAGTGCAGAGAAGGGCGTCCAAAAAGAAAAGGGGCATGGAAAGGCTAAAGAAGTTAGGGCTGTTCAGTTTGGAGAAGAGATGACTGAGGGGGGATATGATAGAGGTCTACAAAATCATGAAAGGGCTTGAACAGGTTAATGTAAATCAGCTATTTACTTTCTCAGATAATAGAAGAACTAGGGGGCACTCCATGAAATTAGTTAGTAGCTCATTTAAAACTAATCAAAGAAAAATTTTTTTCACTCAGCACATAGTTAAGCTCTGGAATTCTTTGCCAGAGGATGTGGTTATGGCAGTTAGTGTAACTGGGTTTAAAAAGGTTTGGATGAGTTCCTAGAGAAAAAAACAATAATTGCTATTAATTAATAAGCAATAGTAGCATGAGATCTTTTTAATGTTTGGATACTTGCCAGATACTTGTGACTTGGATTGGCCATTGTTGGAAACAGGATGCTGGGCTTGATGGACCCTTGGTCTGACCCAGTATGGCATATCTTATGTTCTTATGTTCAGAAGACCTCAGGCACCTTCACCATCGCATAACCTGTTTAAAATGAAGGGAGGAGAGGACCCGTAAGTCTTTCTACAGAACTTTGAATGGACCACCCGCATTTTGGCCTGGCTGTAGACCAGCTGGACAACTTACTTGGCTAATTTGCTCACTGGCAAAAGTCAAGCGGCATTCCAGGCTGCTAATTCAGATGGTTAGGTTTCCTCTGAGGATGTCAAAGCCTTTATACTACAGAGAGAGTGGTACTCCCCATAATACTATTGGCAGCATTTCCAACGAGTGGCCCTACAGATTGGGGAGAGCCCCAGAAACTTCTTTCCACATTTGAAAGATGCCAGGTGGAAGTGGTTCCAACCAGAAGCAAAGTCAGGACTAGAAGTGGCTAATCAAATACTCCCGAGCATTTCCTAGATGGTCTGGTCCAGCCCATGAGGAATTCAGTATGCTGACACATCAGGCTAACCCTGGAGAGAGCCCTGGAAGTGGTAGAAGCCTTCCACCAGGCACAGTCAATGCCTGCTGGCATAAGGGGCTTGGAGAGACAACCCATAAAAGTGCCCTAGCATGGTGCAGAAGTCGGAAGACTTCAGAAACAAATCTCCAAGATAGGGGCTTCAGCCCCTGTACCCAGGCTCCAGAAACCAATCTCATCTATATGTTTTAACTGTGGATAGAAAGGTCACTTGGCAAGGTAATGTTGGATTGGCCAAAGTGAGCCTATGGACATTAGCCTGGTGACCCAGCCAACACCCAAGGAAGAAGTACGCATACTTAAAAATAAAACTCTGTACCAGAGACTACACACAACTCAGAAAAAAAATACAGAGATGTGGGAACATCCCAGAAATGGGGCATTACAGATACTCTCTTTTTGAGCCTTTTGTGCGGAGAACTGGTATAAAGACCACTGTCCATATAGGCAGCCAGAAACTGGAAATTCTTTAAATGTACCAGGTAGAACAGAAACCCGACCATCCCTATGGGAGTGTATCGTGAGGTCCTACCAGCTCCCTGAGGCCCCCTCAAGCTCTCTATGCTTGGGCTCTTATGGCAAGGAACCGCCCTTCACCCACAATCCCTTGTGACATACTTCCTTAAGGAGGAAGAATATCCTTGGCTTGAGGAGTTTGAATGCAAGGTAGCGGAACAACATGAGAAGCAGCAAAGAACAGGGACAGAACCCCAGAATGTTAATGACACTTGGGATCACAAGTTGTCAGAATTCCAAAGCTACAATTTTGTGAGTGTCCCACATGCACAACTTAAGGAGATTATAATCCAGGTGAAACTGGAGGGAGCCTCTACCTAGGCCTTGGTAGATTCTGGCTGCAGCAAAACGCTTGTTCACCAAGACTTAATATTTCAAGGACATATTAACAATAAGAAAATAGAGACAGTAACATGTATACATGGGGATAAACAAAAGAGTTCAACTTCCCATATCCTCTTGATGACTGCCGCAGGACAAGCCATGTTAGAAGCAGCTATCCTCTCTGAGCTTCCGTACCCAGTAGTCCAGGGTCGAGATTATCCCCATTTTGTAACCTTATAGAGACAACTCATAGGTTTTGGGGATAATAAAGCCGGAGGGTTGTGTTGTGAACTGGCTGCTGGATACTCCTGTAGGAGGAGGAGTTGGCAATCTGTTACGAATCTGTTAGGAATCTATAATGAATCAGCTCCCTTGGTGGGAGGAGCTAGCAATCTGTAATGCTCTTCTCCAGGAGAGGGAGGAGTTTGCAAT